>NW_007734550.1:0-12873 GCF_000696425.1 Galeopterus variegatus | reverse complement strand
TTCCCCCCCCCTCCACTTTGCATCCCTAGGTATGTTCTCTCCCTCTGCAAGTCCAGCACACCACTGTGGTCTTTCTTTCCTTCCTTCTTTCTCTCTTAGATCCCACTTATGAGTGAGCACATGCGGTATTCATCCCTCTGTGCTTTGCCTATTTCACTCAACATAAGTTTCTGTACAACCACTATGGAAAACAGTATGGAGGTTTCTCAAACAAGTACAAATAGACCTTCCATATGATCCAGCAATCCCACTTCTGGGTATATACCCAGAGGAATGGAAATCATCGTGTCAAAGGGATACCTGCACTCCCTTGTTCATTACAGCTCTATTTACAATAGCCAAGACATGGAACCAACCTAAATGTCCATCGATGGATGATTGAATAAGGAAATTGTGATACATATACACTATGGAATACTACTCTGCCATAAAATGTGCTTTTACATACACTTGTTTCACTCATTTCAAAAACTTGGTCTGGATCCAGTAGCCACTTTTCTTGTGACCGTCCTCATGTAACTGAAATAATTGGAGTGAAAAAATCCTAGGTTCAAATCCTGGCTTTCCCATTTAATGCCTATATAACCATGGATTGAGTATATAAGTAATTAACTAAGTAATTAACTCATCTGAGACTCTCAGTCTCCTCACTTTTGGTATAGACATAAAATTATCCAATATGTAGTCTTTGTTAGAGTTAGATATAGTGTTTATACGAGGTCAGATGCATATATATATATATATAAAGATGCCATATTATTTAAAGTGAAATTCATATTGGAAGAAAACTGTGGCAAGAGGAAGGTATAATAATGACAGAAATTTAGGCAGTGGGAAAATGACATTTTCAGGTAGAGTAGTTTAAATACATCATATCTGAGCTATATGGGAGACCATTTAACTCCTGCTAGAACTTCAGTGATTAATACAAATAAATAGTAGTCTATCAAAATAGCCAAGCTGCCACTGGAAACCTTCAGCTTTCAATTTGTGATTACAAATTGTGTGTGTGTGTGTGTGTGTGTGTGTTTCTCCTTCCCAGTTCTTTGCATTTTCTCAATATATCATGTTCTTCTCAATCTGGCCAAGACTTTATGCATTTAATCTTCAGGA
Source organism: Galeopterus variegatus (assembly GCF_000696425.1). Taxonomy (NCBI): domain Eukaryota; kingdom Metazoa; phylum Chordata; class Mammalia; order Dermoptera; family Cynocephalidae; genus Galeopterus; species Galeopterus variegatus. Next base: position 11,760 of record NW_007734550.1, on the reverse strand, counting down.
TTCAGTTTGGGTGTCCATCTTCTGAGAAGCCCTTCCTTACACCCTCAGGTTAGATTAGCTGCCACTTAGCTGCCTCCACAGTACATGGAATTTCCCTCTGTCATCAACAACAATTACACGGAGCCATAAATTTATTCACTTACATATCTCACTCAAAACGTGGAGGCCCTCAGGGCAACGATGATGTCTGAAATGGTTAACTTTAGGTGTCAAATTGGGTAGGCCATGGAGGTTTCTCAAAAAGCCAAAAATAGAACTAGCATATGATCCAACAAGCTCACTCTTTAGTACATATATGAAAGAAAGGAAATCAGTATGTCAAAGAGATATCTGCACCCCCATGTTTACTGCAGCATTAGTCACAATAGCCAAGATATGGAATCAACCTAAGTGTCCACCAATAGATGAATTAATAAAGAAAATGTGGTATTGTACACAATAAATACTATTCAGCCTTTTAAAAAAGAATGAAAACCTATCATTCACAGCAACATAGATGAGCCTGGAGGACATTATGTTAAGCGAAATAAGTCAGGCACAGAAAAAGAAATACCACATCATCTCACTCACATGTGGAAACTAAGAAAGTAGATCTCATAGAAGCAGAGAGTAGAATTAGCAGTTATTAGAGGCTGGGAAGGGGAAAGTGGAGGCGAGGATAGGAGAGGTTGGTTGATGTATACAAACTTACAGCTAGATAGGAGGAATAATTTCTAGTGTTCTAAAGTACTGTAGGGTAACTATAGTAAATAATAATTTATTGTATTTTTCAAAAAGCTAGAAGAAGAGATTTTGAATGTTCCTAACATAAAGAAATAACAAAGTTTTGAGGTGATAGATATGCTAATTACTCTGATTTGATCATTACACATTATATAAAAGTATCAAAATATCACACTCTACACCATAAATATCTACAGTTATTATGTGTCAATTATTTTTAAAATTTAAATAAGGAATAAATTATAGTAATTCCTGATGTAAATAAATAAATGGGTACAAATACGTGACTACTATGTCATGTTTTCTAATTTCTTCCAAAAGCTCAAGCATTTATATATTGAACTATGAGTATATTATCTCATTATAATTTCTTCTAAAAACTGGCTAGACCATGGTACCCAGATATTTGGTCAAAGATTATTCTAGAGGTTTCTGTGAAGGTATTTTTAGGTGAGATTAACATTTAAATCAGTAGACTTTGAGTAAAGCAGACCGCCCTCCATAATGTGGGTGGGCTTCGTCCAATCATCTGAAGGTTGTAACAGAAAAAGATTGACTTACCTAAACAAGAAGGAACCCTGCCTAGTACAATGTCTTATTGATCTTTGTTTCTCCTACATCTATGACATACAGCAGGTACTCACTTGGGAACTGTGGAATGAGCAAGCAAATAAATGGATACAGGAATGAATGATGCTCTAGAAATAATTTCTAATTGCATGGAAGGTTGGATGAGATCACCTCTAAGTTCCCTTCCAATCCTGTGATTCTATTCCCATTCACTTAGTAGAATATCTTTTCTTCTCTGAAATCAGAGAATTTAGGCCACATCATGTTCCGCCTTGCATTACACTTACACATGTATTATCTGATCTCTCTCTCTTACATTGAGAATTCCCTGAAGGCAGAGATATCTAAATGTAACTTGCTCCTTTTTTAGCACAGTGCCTAATACTTAGTAGATACTCAATAAATATTTAAGTTGAATTGTCTCTCTTACATTGAGAATTCCCTGAAGGCAGAGATATCTAAATGTAACTTTCTCCTTTTTTAGCACAGTGCCTAATACTTAGTAGATACTCAATAAATATTTAAGTTGAATTGGATTGGACTCTGTTGAATTTTTCCTGTAGTCTATCTCTGTGTGTTCCAAAAGGGCCTCTAATATTTCTCAGGTCTACTAATAAATAATGAGCTGTTTTGCTCATTTATCATATTTGCATAATTGTTTTAATGCACTGTATTGATTTTTGCATCACATTTTTTAATAAAAATACTTTCTGAAGTCTCTAAATGCCAACCACCCATAATAAATGTTAAGATAGATTGGGACCTATTCACGGGTTATTTTTCTTTTAATTAATTGAATAGTGACTAAATTAGTGAAAAAAAATCAGACTGTCTAAATGGGAAAGTTCAAACTAAAAAAAAATTACATAGGCTAGATTAGTTTCCATTTGCTTAGCACATGACTATTTACAAAACACTGCACGATTTCATGACATTTAAACAACCTGAGCTGCATCCAATATCATTGTTAACCTCATTTCATGACTCAGAAAACTGAGAGCTAGACTTAGTAACAACTAACATTTACATCATGCTTACTATGAACTACATACTGTTATGCGTTTTAAGTATGTGAACTCATTAATCTTCTTAACAATCCCAGGAGATAGGTACTATTACTTTCCTCATTAAAGATGGGGACAGTGAAGGAAGGAAAGTTAGGCACCCAGTCCAAGATCAGACAGCACAAAGTCATACAGCTAGCCAGTCTGGAGCCAGAACTCAAACCACAATTGTTGAGTCCAAAATCTGTTTCCCCTGCACCAAGCTATCCCTAGATCACTCAATTGCACATGAAATTCTTACACAGAGGTCTATGACTGTTAATGGGCCTGACTGGTGTTTTCCCTTAGACTAAAGACCTTGGAAGCATCAGATAAAAAATCCCCTTCACTGTTAGAGCATCTTATGTAGATGAAACACAAAGTCTTTCTTTCTTCTTTCCTCCACCATGTTTGTGTAAGAATCATTGTTTTTGCAGCCACAGGTAAGAACTGTGAGCCACACTTAGTGTAGCAACACTGAAAATGCAGGGAAGGCAGAGGGAGGCCAGGCCAGGCTTCTAGCAAGAGGACCAGCACATGGGCTTCAGTGTTTCATGCATTCAGGGCCTCGGCTACTCTAGGGTTCCAACAGCTTAACTTCAAATGGTTCAGCCATTTTAATTGAAAGGCATTTTAGTCTTTTTTGTAAAAATACCAAAAGGAACGAAAAAAAGATGTTAGTTCAAAGAATATTCTATCTCCGTGAGACCATTGAAAGTCTAAAATATTTCCCAGCAAGATCCACTTGTTCAGCTATTAATACACTTTATTATTTTTCCACTATGGCAAGAATCTAGCCATTCCTCTAGTTGATATTTCTCTTAGATGGAAAAAAGAAATCATTATCGTTTCAGGCATCAAAAATCTTATTTCCTCTCAAATGAACAGAAAATGGAAGCAGAAGCAGATTTTGCTATGTGAAAAATCCAAAGCAAATATGTCAGTTAAGTCATGATTCTGTTGTCCCAGCTATAAAATTGAATTAAAAAGCAGAAAAGACAAATTTACAGAACTGCCCATTCAACTGACTCTGAGTAACAGTGAAATAAAGCACGTAAAGTACTTTAAGTTTAAAGTTTCATTTTGACATTCAAATGAAGAGCAAAAATCTTGCATAATTAGCATCTTTAAAAAATCTTCCTAGCCTCCAATACCTGAGATGTATTTTTTTAGTGTCATTCTCCTTCTGCTAGTATGCAAGTTCCATGAAATGAGTGGAGTCATTGCTGGTTCCCTAGAGTCTAGAAGTCTGGTATTGTAGACACTCAAATTAAATGAATGAATGAATGCATGATCTCCTTCTCTATAAAACCTTCTCTGCCCTCTGTCTCCCCTCTGACATCCAAGGTGCTTTCAGTAATAGAAAAATGGTACTTCGTTATCTCAATTAGAAGCCGACATCCAGAAAAATCTGGCCCAATGTATGGTAAACATCACTCTTCAACTCCTCATTACAGGCCAGACGCTCAGGGGATGTGGGTGATATCTTGATGAGATACAATGTGTTTCTGACCAAATTCTTAGTGAATGAGGGAGATCCAGAGTCTCTACCAGGGCATCCTGGAGGGAAAAGAATCTGGAACATCGGTGCCTTTAATTATCTTGGAGGAGAAGTTAAACCCAAATTTGATAAACTAAGCATAGCTCCTACTTCTGAAGAATCAATTGCCATCATTGAGGAATAGTTTTTTCTACTGCTTAAAATTAGAATCAGAATACCTGGTACCAAAGTGTCAAAGGAAACACAGGATTAACTACTGCTACCGGGATGAAGGGCTGTTGCTAGGTTGACGCTGATAGAGACAGAAATATACAGAAGGAAACAAATCCCCACACCCTCCTTTTGCCTTCTGGTTTCTCTCTAGTGCCCCTTTTAGAAAAAAACTAACAGGGAAAGCTAGCAAAGAAGAAAAAAATAGACTTTGTAGATTCTAAGCCCTAGCAATACACGGCACAATATCGAACTGTGGATTTGGGGCTGAGAAATCAGCATATACCTTCCCATACTAAGTAGTCTGCAAACAAGGTTGTATAATCATTCTGAAAGCCTTTGCATAAGAAAATATAATAATACTAGTGATTTAACATTTATTGAGCACTTGATCTATATGAAGCACTGTGTTATGCATGTAACACAGAATAGTTTCTTAATCCTCACAACCCTAAGTGTAGATACCGTCATTATTCTTATCTTACGGACAAGAAAACTGAGGTCAGCAATCTTTTCAAGATCAGACAGAATTTAAGCCTCTTAAACACCAGCCTATATATTTTTAACCACTACAAAACGTGGGCTAATTCACCTATTTTAAGAAACCTTTCTGAAATACCATTGCCCACGGAATTTAATTTCTCTCTCCTCCAAATTCCTCCATATTCCTACTGTAGGTTATTGTGTCTGTCACACTGAATTTAGTTAAATAAAGTCTGCACAGCCTCTGATTGAAAATCCAGTCCTTCTGGCTCTCTCCAAATTGAGAGAGTGCACATGTGTATGCACAGACTACTTGAGTAATTTTTTTGAAGCTTTTATTTCGTGAAACCCTTTTCTTTGTCTTCATCTCTGTTTACTATGTATTAGGTGATCCAAACTTTATATGGGTTACAGCCAAAGTATATACATAATTGGGCTTGAAAATGTTAAAGAACCATGCATGTCCTTTCTGAATTGGGCATCAACAAAGTCAAAGATGGTCCTGGGTTTCCTAAATCTTTATGTCTAACTAGGTTGCTCTCAGATAGACTGAGCGATGCTCCCAGTCATCTCAACAAACAAGGGATCCGAGGTCAACTCTACACAAATCCAAGGAGGAAAAAGTTTTTTGATTTACCCTGTTATTTCTCTCTTGTACATGTTCTACATCACAGCTTTCCCTAAGATCAGAAGTAGGGACTAAGGGGCCGGCCCCATGGCTCACTCGGGAGAGTGCTGCACTGGTAGCGCTGAGGCCACAGGTTCGGATCCTATATAGGGATGGCCAGTGCGCTCGCTGGCTGAGTGTGGTGCAGACAACACCATGCCGAGGGTTGCGATCCCCTTACCAGTTAGAAAAAAAAAAAAGAAGAAGAAGAAGAAGTAGGGACTAAAGAGTGTGATTGGCCAGTGTCAAGTCTGGCCCCATGGCTCACTCGGGAGAGTGCTGCGCTGAGGCCACAGGTTTGGATCCTATATAGGGATGGCCAGTGCGCTCGCTGGCTGAGTGTGGTGCAGACAACACCATGCCGAGGGTTGCGATCCCCTTACCAGTCAGAAAAAAAAAAAAAGAAGAAGAAGAAGAAGTAGGGACTAAAGAGTGTGATTGGCCAGTGTCAAGTCTGGCAGTGGTGTGGGCATTGGCTACAACATATACCATACACACTGCCAGAGATCCAGCTCAGCCTGAAAAATCTGTGGTTTGGCTATTCCTGGTGTTCTGATGCCATAGGCACATATCTAATGTGCAAGGTGAGCTGATCTCATGATGATCAGTAAAATGACCGTGGGGAACTCAGGCCTGTAGACCTCCACCACCCACAACCAATCTATTCAAGATCACGGAAACCAATACATCATTTAGACAAGCCATCTGACCTCCTGCACCTCATCCTGACCCTCTCTGACACAATGCCACTATAATTGATTATTGTTATGGTGAAAACCTAGAGAATCTTGGACGGAGGGACAGAAACCCTGGGTTCTAGGACTGTATACAAACCTGTCCCATGATTCTGGGCAAGTCACTTCCCATCTCTGAACTTTCCCATAAAAGTCTCAGATAAGTTCTAATTATTTGTGTTTCTTTGATTCCATCACCAAGGGGAATGCAAATAAAAATATTAATGCTCTGTCTCTTAAGAACAAAAAAAAATCTCATTGCCTCTGACAAGATGTACATGGAACTGATGATGGCAGAATCAAAGAATCTCAGCACCTAAAGGGACTCTTACTTGCAGAGTAAGACAATCCTAAACTCCTAGAGCAGAAATGTTCAGTCCAAAGTCATACCATAGGAGATTTGGAACTTCAGGTAAGCCCTTCAGACTAACATCCTGTGTTATCTCTTCCACACTCCACTGCTTCTTAGCACCTGTGTCAGAGTCCAATGATAATGCACTATCATTCACCAGTCCCTTTTCATACAAAATATCTGAAACTGTAGGGTAACAAACAAGCAATATTCACTTATTTAAAAAGTATTTATTAAGTACCTACCTGGATTTTGTATTTAAAATCAGCAGTCAAAAATATAAGTCAGCACTCAATCCAAAACCTGTGTTTGGGGCACTGATCATCAGCTTAGCTTTCTTTGGTTGTATAATCATCTGTTTGCAACAGTTTGAATTATAGTAAGCACAAGAAATGTGGGATTTTTGCTGGCACCAAGCTGATGTCCTTGGTGATACTAGAAAGATAACTAATTTCTTCTAGCTTCCTTTAATCCCTGTTGTAATTCAATTCCAAATATCTCCCAGAAATCCAAGCCAGGTAATATCAAGTGCTTGAAACAGACTGGATAAAAGCAGAGTTGGCCCTGTCATTGGATCAAACCCTATTCCTTGCAGTGAGGATAGAGCTGCCTACAGAAACAATGGCTCAGGGATAGAAGAGCCCATATTTAGCAGGTGCTAGAACAATCTGAGGCCCTACACAGTAGTCAGAAATGCCTTGTCTGAATGTACTTCCTTCCCTCCAAGTCATAGCTATCTCTGTCTTCTTGTTCCAATTCACAGCTAAAAATCAGTCATTTCTTCATCCAACAAATATTTTTTGAGTGCCTAATATGTGCCAGGCACTATTCCAGGTTGAGGTGCCACCTCTGCAGATCTTACATTCTCCTACTGTCTCTGTGAAGCCTCCTATTATCTCTCCTCCAACCTCAGGTCTCCTGTGGCACCAAGTTACTCACTTCAGACAGCTCTTCTCACATTGTATTCATTTGCTGTGCTGTGTCTGTCCTCCCTTCTAAACTTGGAGCTCCTCAAGGACAGGTAGCAAGATTAGTTTTCTCCATCTCCTTTATGCCTACTATAAAATCTGTCGTATAATAAGCGCTCCACTCTTGCCTTACCTGTCTCATTTATCTGATTTCAACTTTCCCTGCTGAGATTAGACTGGCCTAAGTCTTCCCATCACCCCGTGTTTTCTCCCTTCCTGGAACATCCCCATGCAGCAGACACCAAGTTAATAATAATTTTATAATTTTAGGAGCATACAATGCTTTAAAGTTTATATGGCCAATTCACATATATTATTTTATGCCATCTTCTTGGAGCATAGAAAGGACAATTGGACAGAGAGAAACATATAAGACTCAATGGGGACAGGAAGCTATACTTTGGCCAAGGCCAAAGCTAGGTAAAAGAAGAGAGACACAATACATGGTGACAGACCATTAAAGAGAAACTTCCTTCTCTCTAGTTGACTTTTGCTGGGAGGAAAAGAGCTTCATGTGGCCTGTGCCTTCTCAGAAGGTGAGAATTGAAATTGCCATGGCTACTAGGCATGTAAGCCAATTGGGAATGGAGATGACTGCTGGTGGAGACAAAGGTGACAACTGATCATGTCAAAGCAGAGAGGTGGGAGGCTGGACCTACATGCAGTACCCATTTCAGTCTCCCATTACCACTTGGAAAAAAAGGAAGAGTCAGTGGTCGAGGCCAAGAAGACTAAGTTGACATGTGGTTATCCAAGAATTTTTAGCACCCAAATGTAACTGGCCCTCACAACACTGAATATATAGCTTATGTAGAATGCTTGAAAACCTCCTGGTTATGTCATTAGGCTATACATTTTGTCCTCTATTTCAGACAATTCCATTAAGACTGATGAAGAAATATTATGTTCCCAAAAATAGCCCATGAATTGTGCAACCTGGGGATGTAAGTTAACAATGGCAGGGATAGAGGTGCTAAACACATAACATCCTGCAAGGTCGAGTGAGAAAAATGAAATGTGAAGGTGTTAGTATCTTGCCCAAGAGCACACAGCTAACAAGTATACATAGGATAACCACAATCCCATCTCACCCTCTTCTCCACCACAGTCCCAGAGTAATCCTCATCAACTCATGTGTTCAACAAACACATACTGAGAGATGCCTCTGTGGAACTTTGAGCTTGGGGAGCTTAAAAGGAAAAGAAAATCCCCTCCCTCCGGACCAGTTAATACCTCCAGGACAGTAACTTACACCTCCCCAATAGATTAAACTCCCCAGGCACGGCAGTTCACAGATGGAGAAAGATTGATACGATACATCCAAAAAATAAAAAAGGTTTCAATTGGCTGTCAGAACTTTGACCAGTTAATACCTCCAGGACATTAACTTACACCTCCCCAATAGATTAAACTCCCCAGGCACGGCAGTTCACAGACGGAGAAAGATTGATACGATACATCCAAAAAATAAAAAAGGTTTCAATTGGCTGTCAGAACTTTAATTAAAACACTTATAGATCAACTTCACTGCAGCAAATTGTCTGTGCCACTATTACTATAGCAAGATGGATGTTCACTGGGAAAACAGACAGAGAACTCTCCCCTGGACTAATGTGTAATTTCATAGCCATTGATTTTTTACTTTAAAAATTCTTCCCTGGCTCTTGGGAATTGAACTTGTTCTGGGTGACCTGGCAGCAGTGTTACCTTTTTTTTTTTTTTTCTTTTATGAAAGTAGAGGACCATTTCCTAAGCCCATTCATATTTTATCTTCATTGCACTGACTCAAAACCAAACTGAAGTTGTGTGGGATTGTTGAGGGCTTTAGATGGAAGCTTCCAAGGGCAAAGGATGGAAAGAGGATGGTTGAGTAGAGAAAAAGGAAATGTAGAAGGAAAAGGAATGCCAGAGGACGGGAATGAATAAGAAATGAGAGAGAGAATTGGGAAAGAAAAGTCAAACATTTTTGATAAGGTTGTCATTAAAGTCTGAAAATAAACTCTTTTAAAGTGTAGTTTCACTTAAAAATTATTACAAATTCACTGGGTAAATTACTTTTTAAATCATTAATCTACTTCACTGAACAAAATTTTATTAAATGCTTCCTCTGTGCCAGGCACTAAGTTTATAATTCAAATTAGAAGGTGCATTTTACCTATAAATCCATGGTACAGAAGAAATTACTTTTAAAATGTTTGTCTAGTTCCTTCAAATACAGACATGACTATATAGTCAGATATATCTATATCTTTATTTATATATCTATACGTAAAGACATAGACATAATTAGACAAAAAGAGAAGTTTAGGATTAGGCATGGAATTTCAGAGAGAGAGACAGATTTCTTCTTTTCTGTTGGTCATAAGTGCTTAAAGACAGCTCCTCCCCACTGCTTCCTAGATGATTTCTCCAGGTACAAGCCAAATAACAATACCATATTTCATTGCATCTAAGACACTATCAATATTTAGATGCTTTCCAATTTCAGAAATGTTAAATGTGAAAGAAACAGGCAAAGACAAGCACCATAGTGATACTATTATAGAAGTGTTGAAATGAGGGGAAAACGGTATATCTTAGCCTTGATGACATACAATGACAATCTACCATTTTCTGGATGCCTAATGTGTCTCAGTATTGTTCTAAGTGTTTTTCCGTGTGTCATTGTGTGGGATTGTTGAGGGCTTTAGATGGAAGCTTCCAAGGGCAAAGGATGGAAAGAGGGTGGTTGAGTAGAGAAAAAGGAAATGTAGAAGGAAAAGGAATGCCAGAGGACGGGAATGAATAAGAAATGAGAGAGAATTGGGAAAGAAAAGTCAAACATTTTTGATAAGGTTGTCATTAAAGTCTGAAAATAAACTCTTTTAAAGTGTAGTTTCACTTAAAAATTATTACAAATTCACTGGGTAAATTACTTTTTAAATCATTAATCTACTTCACCGAACAAAATTTTATTAAATGCTTCCTCTGTGCCAGGCACTAAGTTTATAATTCAAATTAGAAGGTGCATTTTACCTATAAATCCATGGTACAGAAGAAATTACTTTTAAAATGTTTGTCTAGTTCCTTCAAATACAGACATGACTATATAGTCAGATATATCTATATCTTTATTTATATATCTATACGTAAAGACATAGACATAATTAGACAAAAAGAGAAGTTTAGGATTAGGCATGGAATTTCAGAGAGAGAGACAGATTTCTTCTTTTCTGTTGGTCATAAGTGCTTAAAGACAGCTCCTCCCCACTGCTTCCTAGATGATTTCTCCAGGTACAAGCCAAATAACAATACCATATTTCATTGCATCTAAGACACTATCAATATTTAGATGCTTTCCAATTTCAGAAATGTTAAATGTGAAAGAAACAGGCAAAGACAAGCACCATAGTGATCCTATTATAGAAGTGTTGAAATGAGGGGAAAACGGTATATCTTAGCCTTGATGACATACAATGACAATCTACCATTTTCTGGATGCCTAATGTGTCTCAGTATTGTTCTAAGTGTTTTTCCGTGTGTCACCAAAACATCACAGATATTCTACCATGGTTCCTGTTCTATGCATGAAAAAACCGAGGCACTTAGGGGTTAACTAACTAGCCCAAAATTACATGGCTAGTAAAAGGCAGAGCTCAGCTTCACAGCAGGCCCTCTCGCTTTGAAACCAAGTCCTTCACCACTACTGCTTCCAAGTACAAAGGCTGCTTTGCTCCTGTGGGTTCTCGCTGTCACTGAGTCATAATGCACTCACCCCATCAGGAGTGGGGTGATGCTCCTCCCACCAGCTCTGGGTCAGGGTTATGTATGTCTCCCCATGCTTTCATAAGTATGGTTCCTTCTGCTGTGACTTCCAGCACCCTCTTAGCATGAGTCCTGCCTAGCTGCAGAGATGAGCTACGGAGCATTTTCCAGGCCTCCCCACAAGATCTTCAGTAAACCAGAGACCCATGAGGGCTGATGGAAAATTCCTCTTCAAGTCTGAATAGCCGACGTGCAATTCCTCTTCAAGTCTGAATGCCTAAGAACCAGGTGGGACAATGGTGTAGTCCCAGTCCAAAACCCAGCAGGTTCGAGACCCAAGAACAGTCAATGTTCAAGTCTATGTCCAAAGCTTGAAAAAAACCAATGTCCCGGCTCAACAGTCAGGCAGAAGGAGTTCCCTTTTACTCAGTCTTTTTGTTCTGTTCAGGTCTTCAATTGATTGGATAAGGCCCACCCACAGTAAGGAGAACAATCTGCTTTACTCAGTCTACAAATTAAAATGTTAATATCATTCAGAAACACCCTCCCAGACAAACCCAGAATAATGTTTGGCCAAACGTCTGGGCATCCCATGGCCCAGTCAAATTGGCACATAAACCTAACCATCACACCATGGAAATCCTGCACCCTCCTGCTGAGCACCGCAGCTGGTACGTGGCAGATGTGGGCCACACAGACCCCCTGAGGCTCAGTCTCAGGGCCCGGTGTGTTTCAGGATCAGCATTCCCTCAGAAGCTAGAGAGG
>NW_007734549.1:90712-91437 GCF_000696425.1 Galeopterus variegatus | reverse complement strand
TATTTGTAGATTAACCATCTTTTCCATCAAATTTGGGAAGTTTTAAGCCCAACTCTGATTGCACCTGAGTAGTCGTAGCCTAATGCATGGGCACAGCTTTCCTGACCTCTAGATTTGATTGTGATCCCAGGAGATCTCTTTGTGGTTATTTATTTCCCTGTTTCTCTCTGCTGATGTTATCACTGCTCTATTATTTTGTTTGTGGGTTGGAATGGACTGGGTCATTGGGTCAAATGCTACAGGCTCACTATGCTTACTTAAATTTAACATTATTCCCTGAATAAATGTTTTATTTACTTGATGTTTCATTCATTTCCTTGAGTAAATATTTCTCCATTTACTGTATTCCCTTAGAAAAATTTTCATATGCTTTGAGTGATTTTTTAGAAATAGTTCTCACCAGTTTAAATGTTTGGCCAATGTTCCATACAGCTTCTTTTTTTTTTTTTTTTTTGTCTTTTGTTCATGTCCGGCAACGGATCGCAACCCTCAGTGTCGCGCCCATACCGGGCCTGGACCGGCAACGGGATCGCAATCCTCGGTGTTGCACCCGCCCCTCGCTCAGCCAGTGAGCGGGAACCGGTCTGTATGTGGGATCCGAACCCTCGGCGGGAGCGCCGCCACGCTCCCAAGCGGAGCACTGTAGCAGTGTGCCACCCGGCCAGCCCACCATACAGCTTCTTACTCTGCTATTTTGGAAGTCTCATTCCTTTTTTGAATAGTAT
>NW_007734549.1:87156-88696 GCF_000696425.1 Galeopterus variegatus | reverse complement strand
GTGGGATCCGAACCCTCGGCGGGAGCGCCGCCACGCTCCCAAGTGGAGCACTGTAGCAGTGTGCCACCGGGCCGGCCCACCATACAGCTTCTTACTCTGCTATTTTGGAAGTCTCATTCCTTTTTTGAATAGTATACTTTGGAGATGATATTATGCATGCTACAATATTTTGGTTCATTTTTATTTTAATTTTTCATTACTAATATTCAGTAATTTGTTGTTATTACTTTGTTTTGAATTCCACATTGTAGGAAAATAACTGCAGTTTTGTACTTTTGTTTTGATTAGTGTTTGCATCATACATATTTTTCTATCCTTTAATTTTAACCTACCTAAGAATTTATATATAAAACGGGTTTCTTGTAGAGAGTGCATACTGAGTTTTGCTTGTAAATGTAAACTGGTAAATCTGATTTTTTAACTGCAGTGCTTGGACTCTTTACAATTTGTGTAATTATTGACATAGTTTGATTTAAATCTACCTTCTTTCTAAATGTTTCCTGTGTTTCTCATCCATTCTTTGTTTCCCATTTCCTTATTTTTCTCCACATGGTTAATATATGTGTTCTGACTTTCATACGACCTCCTCTTTAGGTGTTTTATTATCACTCTCTATTTCTTACTTCCTGATAGCTTTTGTTTAGAAATAATTTCTAAAATCAGAAACATGAGAAGTTTGTTAAAGTTATAGATAAATAGAAAAAACTGAGAGTCCAAAGATAAATCTTTACATTTTGGGTCAAATAATCTTTAATGAGGGTCCACAGATACTTCAATAGGGAGAGAAAGAATAGTCTTCTCAATAAACAATTCTGAGACAACTGTATGCCCTCATTTAAAAGAATGAATTTGGACTTCTATGCCATAGCATACATAAAAATTAACTCAAAACAATTATAGAAATGAATTTAAGAGGTAAAACTCTCTTTGAGGAAAACAAAACATAGAAGTATGTATTCATAACCTTGAATTAGGCAACAGTTTCTTAAATACGAGCCACACACACACACACACACATGGACACACACAAACTTTTGTGCTACAAACCATATGATTAAGAAAGTGAAAAGAGAATATGCAGAATGGGAAAAATATTTGTAAGTCATATATTTGATAAGGAATTTATTTTCAGTATCAATAAATAATTCTACTCAATAATAAAAGTACTAGTAACTCAATTAAAATTGAGCAAAGGATTTGAATACACATTTCTCCAAAAAACTACACAAATGCCCAATGACAACATAATTAAGATGCTCAACATCAATAGTCACTAGGGAAACATAAATCAAAAACGCAAGATACCACTTCACACACTACATGGGCTATAATAAAAATGATAGACAATAGCGGTGGCAAAGATGTGGAGAATTTGGGATCCTCACATCATATATTCCTGGTGGGAATGTAAAATAATTCAGCTCCTTTGGAAAACAGTTTGGTAGTTGCCTAAAATATTAAACATGTAGATAACACATGGCCCAGCAATCCCACTCCTAGATATATGCCCAAGACAAATGAAAATGTCCATGCATACATT
>NW_007734549.1:84945-86316 GCF_000696425.1 Galeopterus variegatus | reverse complement strand
TTTGCCCCATAAGTTTGTTAGCTAAAAATCCTATACTTAGAATCAACTGAGAATCGACATTTACTTGATTAGAATTGATTAGATGTGGTTTTGCCTGCTAGCTGTAGGCCATTGCCTCCTAGCTAAGGATTTTGCCCTATAAGGTTTTTAGTTAAAGAATCCTGTCTAAAAATCAAATGAGAATCAAGATTTGTAACCCTCTACAAACCAACAGTTCATCAACTGAATAATGGATAAATAAAAGGTGATATATTCATACAATAGAACATATGGCTATGAAATAAATAGTTTTGATACATGTTACAACACTGTTACACATTTTTGTTTCTTTGTTTGCTGGCTGGCTGGTACAGGAATCTGAACCATTCACCATGGTGTTATCAGCACCATGCTCTTCCAAATGAGCAAACCAGCCAGCCTGCAAGCTGCAAAATGGATGACCCTTGAAACATTATGGTAAGTGAGGGAAACCAGTAACAAAATGGCACATATTGCATTATTCCATTTATATAAAATGTATAGAATGAATAAATCTATATAGAGGCAGAAAGTACATTAATGATTTCTGTGAGGCTGATGAGAGGGGTTTATGGAGATTGACTGATAATTGGTGTGGGGTTTCTTTGTTGGGGAACATACTAAAATTAGATTGTGTGGATTGTTGTATAACCCTGTAGATACATTTTAACAATTTGACTGTACTTTCTAAATTAATGATTATATGGCATGTGAGTTATAACTCAATAATGCTGTTAAAAATTAAAATATAAAAGGAAGTATATTTATCTGCAACTTAAAATATTAGAATCTGTCCAGTATATAACAGAGAGAACATGAATTGCATTGTGTTATACAGAACATATTTCCCTCCTTCTTTCTGTAAATTACATATTTGCACATGCAACACACACACACACACACACACAGCAATTTAACCAAGTCAAAAGCTCCAAGCACATTTGTAAGACGAGATAAAGCAAAACAATGTGTCAACTAACAGAAGATTAAATAAATAGGTCAGCACAGACCCTGCCTGGCAGTAGGGACTCATTTACTAAATGACATAATTCAAAATAATAATAATATTAATAAAAGACACAATTCCCTGCATGCCCCAATATGAAAGTTCAAAGAAAATAATTGTATTTCAAGTCTTGCTTAAAATTCTGGTTAGAATTTGCCAGTCTATATACACTAAATCTGAGGATCTTTACATAAAACTCCAATAATAATAACTACCTAAAGGGTATCATAAAGATTACAAAAATAAATCCTATAAAATGTTCACCATGGTGTATGACTTTATGGAAGGTGTCTGTTTCTTGATTGCTCTAGCTGATGATATTAAGGCCTGTAATTGTTCAAGATCTT
>NW_007734549.1:77989-83437 GCF_000696425.1 Galeopterus variegatus | reverse complement strand
TTTTATGTACTCATGTATTGTATGAATATTTTTACCACGGCATTTTATTTTATTTGCTGTAAATTAGCAATCCCTCTGCCCATTTCTGAATATTTAATTTAGTCAGTTATCATGGCAACCATTTTAAAAAATAACAACTTTTAAGCAATAACAACACATTTGAAGTAAATATAATATATACTAATTTAGTTGCACCACAAAGAATATATATAAAGTAAAAGACATAACTGGACAGTTTTTTAACCAAACAAACATTCCCATAGTAATATTGATATATTAAGCAAAAGTATCTTTGAGTTGAATTGTATAGCATAGTTCTCAAATCATATGAATTGAGAAGCTACTCTTTTAAGACTGATTTAGCCTTATAAGAATAAAGCCCATTGTGTTTCTGTCTTTAAAATAAGTTATAGTATTTTGGGAGAGAAATAAAACCAAAAATATTTTTTAAAAAGCCCAAAATTTCAAAAATTATTTTCATGTTTAGCAATATAGATACTCAGAGGTTTTAATTATTTGGGTATTCAAAAGTTCTCATGGATCAAAATCAAAATTGGGTATTGAAGGAAACAAGTATTAGAAATGCAATAAAAAGGTAACAATCTCTAATGAGAAAAGTAAGGTTAGCACACATGCAGAGCTTGAAACTCACATGCTTATTAAGGAAACGGAGAACCATCTAGTCAAGTAATATGAATTAATGAGTAATATGAGTTAATGAGTAATATGAGTTAAGTAATATGGCTTGATAGCGCTGGCTGGAAAGCAGGTGGCCGTTCTTTAAAAAGTGGAATGGTACAGACGAACTGAGGGTAAGGGAGCGATATGCTGGAGGTAATATTAAAGAATAGTGATGTGCTACAGATCGAATAATTCTCTTTTTCATTGGCTTCTAAGAAATCATTCAGCAAAATGCATTTTCAGAAAAAAAGTGCATATAAAGCCAATATAGTTAGGTAAATGTACTGATATTTTTAACTAGAAAAACTTAACTGACATCAGCCTGATTATGGATGGCTGTCAATAGTGTGCATAATAAAAAATATGGGGGTGGAGTAAATTGTTCTTATCTGGGTGAGAAGTGGATGTTAGGAACAGTCAGATCAGGAAAACTAAATAACAGAAAATTAAAAACAGAAGAAACAGAGCTTCAGAAGTCCTGCCACATGAAGCAGGTCAGGAGCCAGGCAAAGAGAGAAGTACCAAAAGGACACTCGTATCCAAGGAAAGTCAATCCGTGAAGACAAAAATGAGCTAACAAACAGGCAGGAATATGGTTAATTTTTACAAAGTAGAAGACAGAGAAATACGAGCAGAAGAATTTATTATAGAAACCAGATTTCAAAAGGCTTTGACAGTTAAGCAACCCGTTACCTTTGCTACGTAGAAAATAAATTTTCAGATTGAATAATCAATCTTAGGTCACCCAGTTAGCAAGCAGGTGTAGATCTATGGTGTGAAGTGGTGCGAACACTGGGCAACTTTTGGAAATTGCCATTTTTGCCAAGTATTTTCTATACTCCACAGGGAAATAGGAACTTGTGAAACTGCTTGAGTTCAGAAAGGTAAAATATTTATATAGAAAAAATTGTATGTGCTCTCAGACATTTTAATGTCCAGTTAATTTTTATGGAGAATAATTAGAACATTACCACATCATAAATGCCTTTTTAAAGTTCAGATGGCATTTTAAAAGATGCAAAAATAATTTCTACCTTTGAAAATATCAAAGAAATTCAAATAAATGACTGTTAAATAGACAAGTATGTAAGGCTTAAGAGAAGGAAGCCCCATTCATATTGGCTACACTAAGAAATGTCATTTGCAAAGTGAGATTTAATCTATGTTGCTGAATTCTCATCATATGCAATGAGACTGATTCAATCAGACTGGATTCTGCTGTACCACTTTCCATCTTCAAGGCTTGCTATAAACATTAAGTAGGAGTCATTAAGGTTACATTTTATAGTATAGGCGTATTTAGTTTGAAAATAAAGTAGAATAGATTAGATAAAAGAAGTTCTCTGTAATGAATGTTAACTCTAAGCCCGTTTGTACAACTGCCAGGATTATTGGCTCTACATTAACTCTTTATGAACATAAGATTTTTTTTTCTTTCTTGTAATTGAAGTATTTTAATTATATGAATAATTCATTGTATTTCATTATAGCTTGCCATTTACTTAAAATTACACAGTAAATGTACTTTTCAAAAAGAGTAATTTAATACCATGGAAAAATATCTACTAAGTGACTTTATTATAGAGTAGCTTCTGTAGAATTCTACAACAAGCAAAACTTTCAATCTAACAAATAAATTTGAAAAAGGAAAAATATTCAAAAATGTTCTTTTTATTACCTTTTTTCCTTACATTTTGGAATATAGCATTTGAAATCCTATATAGGTACAAAGTGTATTTACTGAATAATTTACGAGACCCCATTCAATCAAAATTCGAGCAAAAAATAACCTCAATTCCTTAAATAACATAAAATAATAAAGCTTTAATGAAGCATTTGTAAGTTTATGGTATTCTGAATCAGTTTTGACTTTATAAATTCAGCAATTTGGAAATTAGTTTGAAACGTTTTGTTTCATAATCTTTTATACATAACATCAATTGGTATTTTTTAATTTGAATTACTTGTTTGTATATCATACATATAAACTCACCACTAGAAACACAGTGGTTTATATAATCAGAAGTTATGCAATGAACACTTCTTAAACCTACTCAGAAAGCACAGTTATGTAAATCAGAAACAAAATGTTATGAGACTTGATGTCAAGTGTCATATATTCTAATTCTATATAAAAGTAGCATGAATAATATATAATTCAAGGATAAAAATCAATTCAAGTTATTGTTAGTTTAGATTTAAACTTTAGTAAGTCTTTGGCATTTGCAAGAGATATATGTCCTGAGACTTTATCAAATTCCCATTTTCCAGTAACACTAAAACATAAATGGTTATTTTATCAGGTACTTCATGGGATTTTCATTATAATAAGGTGATCACATGCATTAAATAGAACCAATAAAGCCCCATAGTTATTGTAATTGACCAGATTAACTTACTTGCCATGACACTTGCACAAGTTTCAAGTTTTCAGTAAAAAGATTTCATTTTCTGATAATTTATATTCCCTTTCATCATCAGCGTTTTTTGTTTGTTTGTTTTTTGCCTTACATATTTAGCAAAGACAAATATTTCATATATTCACTTATAAATGCACATATATATATTAAACCTACACATATCATTATTTTGATGAGGTGGACTTTTTAATTGTGTTATGAAAGACTGAGAAGCATGCTTTTTAAAGAGCAGATAAAAAGACTTGTGAGGTTTCACACATGAAAAAAGCAAAAACATAACCACTGTGACAGCAAAAATAATTTGAAGAACACTTTATAATTTTTGTAGTTTTTTCACACACATTAACGCAACAAATGATGTGTGGAAGATGACATAGACTTCTGGTTGGCTGGAACACAGAAGATGATCTGGGATGGAATAAGCATTGATGCTGACATATTTGTTAGGATTTACAATACAAAAACAATGGTTTACATTTTTATTGAAAAAATATGTATGCACACATTTTTCATGTTTTAAGTTTGAGATTATCTCAGATTTACAGATGAGAAACTACCTATGCTCAGTTATCATTCTGGTTATAAAATAAAGAAAAAAGATGGCATTAAATCAAGATTTTTATCTTCAAGTTTGTTCTTTACACGTCACCATGCTGCACTTCTGACAAGTCAAAGGAACAGATAAAATACTTACATTGGAATGCAGAATTCCTTAGGTCTCAAGCAGTAGGCTAAATGCTACTCCTATAAGACCTCACACATACCATATGATATAATATGATGAAAATCATATTGAATATTTTATTAAAGAAATATGTAGATTGGTTATAACAAAGATGATGACAGTTGGTTTTTTAGCTAAAATACTGTAGTTATTTCTGAGAGAACAAAAACCATTAGAAGTATGAAAATTAAAAGAAAGATGAGAGGGAAAGACATAGATACATTATAGAGAAAACAAACTAAGTTGATAATTGATAAGCTGTAGAGAGTTTTATAGTCAAAAATATTTATAAATCTGATTTTGCAAAAGANTTCTTTTTATTACCTTTTTTCCTTACATTTTGGAATATAGCATTTGAAATCCTATATAGGTGCAAAGTGTATTTACTGAATAATTTATAAGACCCCTAATATGATAATTGTACTGTTAAATCAAAAGACATTTTCTTCATGTTTTAGAGCAAATAATAACCTCAATTATTTAAATAATATAAAATGATAAAGGTTTAATGAAGCATTTGTAAGTTTATGGTATTCTGAATCAGTTTTGAGTTTATAAATTCAGCAATTTGGAAATTGGTTTGAAAAGTTTTGTTTCATAGTCTTTTATACGTAATATCAATTGGTATTTTTCATTTGATTTACTTGTTTTTATATCATACATATAATCTCTCCTCTAGAAACACAGTGGTTTATATAATCAGAAGTTATGCAATGAACACTTATTAAACCTACTCNAATTTGGAAATTGGTTTGAAAAGTTTTGTTTCATAGTCTTTTATACGTAATATCAATTGGTATTTTTCATTTGATTTACTTGTTTTTATATCATACATATAATCTCTCCTCTAGAAACACAGTGGTTTATATAATCAGAAGTTATGCAATGAACACTTATTAAACCTACTCAGAAAGCACAGTTATGTAAATCAGAAACAAAATGTTATGAGACTTGATGTCAAGTGGAATATATTCTAATTCTATATAAAAGTAGCATGCATAATATATAATTCAAGGATATAAATCAATTCACATTATTATTAGTTTAGATTTAAACAGTAGTAAGTCTTTGGCGTTTGCAAGAGATATATGTCCTGAGACTTTAACAAATTCCCATTTTCCAGTGGCAGTAAAACATAAATGGTTATTTTATCAGGTACTTCATGAGATTTTCATTATAATAAGGTGATCACATGCATTAAATAGAACCAATAAAGCCACATAGTTATTGTAATTGACCAGATTAACTTACTTGCCATGTAACACTTGCACATGTTTCAAGTTTTCAGTAAAAAGAATTCAAATTCTGATAATTTATATTCCCTTTCATCATCGGTGCTTTTTGTTTGTTTCCTTGTTTTTTGCCTCACACATTTATTAAAGACAAATACTTCATATATTCACTTATATATGTACATGTATATATTAAACATACATAAATAATTATGTTGATGAAGCTGAGTTCTTAATTGTTTTATGAAAAACTGAGAGGCATGCTTTTTAAGGAGCAAATAAAAAGACTTGTCAGGTTTCTCACATGAAAAAAGCAAAAACATAACCACTGTGACAGCAAAAATAATTCGAAGAACACTTTATAATTTTTGTAGTTTTTCACACACATTAA
>NW_007734549.1:66861-77140 GCF_000696425.1 Galeopterus variegatus | reverse complement strand
CAACAAATGATGTGTGGAAGATGACATAGACTTCTGGATGGCTGAAACACAGAAGATGATCTGGGATAGAATGAGCATTGATGTTGACATATTTGTTAGGATTTACAATACGAAAACAATGGTTTATATTTTTATTGAAAAAATGTATATGCACACATTTTTCATGTTTTAAGTTTGAGATTATCTCAGATTTACAGATGGGAAACTACCTATGCTCAGTTATCGTTCTGGTCATAAAATAAAGAAAAAGATGGCATTAAATAAAGATTTTTATCTTCAAGTTTGTTCTTTACAGGTCACCATGCTGCACTTCTGACAAGTCAAAGGAACGGATAAAATACTTACATTGGAATGCAGAATTCCTTAGGTCTTAAGCAGAAGGCTAAATGCTACTCCTATAAGACCTCACACATACCATATGATATAATATGATGAAAATCATATTGAATATTTTATTAAAGAAATATGTAGATCGGTTATAACAAAGATGATGACAGTTGGTTTTTTAGCTAAAATACTGTAGTTATTTCTGAGAGAACAAAAACCATTAGAAGTATGAAAATTAAAAGAAAGATGAGAGGGAAAGACATAGATACATTATAGAGAAAACAAACCAAGTTGATAATTGATAAGCTGTGGAGAGTTTTATAGTCAAAAATATTTATAAATCTGATTTTGCAAAAGAAATAGAAAGCACTAAAGATATTAATGGAGAAAGTGGGAAGTTGTTCTTATTAGGAGAGACTAATAATCTTGATTTATAATATGTTAAATTTTGTTTTTGATAAAGTGCTCAAAAAATTTTTTTCTATATACTTAAAAGTATAAAATGTGAAAATTTAAACATTTAGGTTTGGAAAGTTGCTTCCTTCATCCAAGCAGTAAAGTGACTGTGGTAAAGTGTGATGAGAAAAAAGACAGGATGGCTAATGTAATATTTCTTTTTCTTTGGTTTCCTCTAGGCAGGTTTGGGGAATTGTGGAGTAGATGAAGGTAAATGAAGATAAAAGGCAAAGAACAAAAAACAAACAAACAAAAGGAAGTATAGTGTTTTCAAATTAAAAGCAATAAAAAAACCCTTTTCAATCTGGAAGTTATTTAGAATAAATGTTATTCCTGATTTCAAGCTTTTTATTAGTTAATTAAGAAAAATTATCAAAATCAGAATAATCATTTGCAAAAACAAATTAGTGACTACCTTATCAGATCTGTCAAACAGCATTTAGAATTCTGTTTTTCAGAACTGGTAATGGAGAACCTAGAGAATAAAATGAGCATTTCTTTTTCTATGATCCAATTACGAGAAAGATATGTTGAGATGTTAATTGAAAATAACCTCCTTTTGGAGAGAGTCAAACAAAAATTGTCTAAAAGTGAAACAAAGGAAGAAGCTGGAGTCTTAATGACTGTGGAGTCAACAGGGACACAAATAACCCAACTAGGAAACCCATTGGCCTAATAAACTTTAGATAGAACTGCCATACAATCCAGCAATTCCACTGCTGGGTATATACCCAAATGAATAGAATGTATCATTTTGAAGAGCTATCTGCACCCCCATGTTTATCTACAATAGCCAAGATTTGGAACCAACCTAAATGTCCATCATCAGACAATTGGATAAAGAAAATGTGTATAAAGAAAATGCACAGTGGAATATTACTCTGCCATGTAACAGAATGAAATATTGCCATTTGCAGCAATATGGATCAACTTAGAAAAAATTATATTAAGTGGAAAAAGCCAGGCACAGAAAGAAATACCATATGTTCTCACTAATAAGTGGGAGCTAAAATAATAAACATATAAATAAAAGAAAGAAAGAAAGATACAACATTCACAATAATACACTGAACTTTCAAAAGGAGAATTGAGGTAACTAGAAGTTGGAAAGGAGGCAGTAGGGAGGAATTGGTAAAGGGACACAAATAGCAATGACAGTGTATATTATTGAATATAATAATTATTCTGATTTTAGCATCATGTATTGCTCACAAGTATTGATATCAACTCTGCACCCCACAGATATATACATTCAACTAAGTTACGATAAAAACTTAAATGATAAATAAAGATAGGGACTATTGTCTTTTCTAATGTTGGTGTCACAGGTATCTCACCTAATACCTGAACAAGGTGTATAATCAATAAACATTTGCTAATGGAATTGGATTTATAAAACTATAATGGTAACAGAACTTGTCTGAATATCGAGTTTAGACAATTTACATTTTCCACCAATTCCAAATTATTTATTGATTATAAATTTTTATTCTCTTTAACATACTTAGTTCCTGTGGTAAAAGTTCTCTTCTTGGAATATATCTCCATTGATTTCTCTGAAAGCACTTCTAAAGATCAGACAGCAATACTACCTAAGCATGTGTTAATGAGTGATTAAGTCTTCTTTAGGAAGCTTTGAACCCCTACAGAAATCTCTTCTATGCGAGTCCTTAGAGAAACTATTTTATAGGTGAATGATGTTCTAATCAAGCTATCATCAGCCCAGCACCCAGCATCAGCAATTTTGCTTTCTGAATCCCAGTTGTTAATATCTGTTTAATCTCTTTACAGCGATACTTCTCAACATTGACTGCATACTTTAATTAAATGGAAAGTTTTTTTAAAAAATACTGATGTTTGGTCTCCACAAGTAGAGAGGAGCCCAGACATCAGGAATCCCTAAAAATTCCCTTAACAATTTTTAAGTGTATCCAGGGTTAAGNTGGAAAAAGCCACGCACAGAAAGAAATACTATATGTTCTCACTAATAAGTGGGAGCTAAAATAATAAACATATAAATAAAAGAAAGAAAGAAAGATACAGCATTCATAATAATACACTCAACTTTCAAAAGGAGAATTGAGAAGTTGGAAAGGAGGCAAGAGGGAGGAATTGGTAAAGGGCCACAAATAGCAATGACAGTGTATATTGTTGACTATAATAACTATTCTGATTTGAGCATCATGTATCATTCACAAGTATTGATATCAACTCTGCACCCCACAGATATGCACATTCAACTATGTCACGATAAAAACTTAAATGATAAATAAAGATAGGGACTATTGTCTTTTCTAATGTTGGTGTCACAGGTATCTCACCTAATACCTGAACAAGGTGTATAATCAATAAACATTTGCTAATGGAATTGGATTTATAAAACTATAATGGTAACAGAACTTGTTTGAATATTGAGTTTGGACAATTTACATTTTCCACCAAATCCAAATTATTTATTGATTATAAATTTTTATTCTCTTTAACATACCTAGTTCCTGTGGTAAAAATTCTCTTCTTGGAATATATCTCCAGTGATTTCTCTGAAAGCACTTCTAAAGATCAGACAGAAATACCTAAGCATGTGTTAATGAGTGATTAAGACTTCTTTAGGAAGCTTTGAATCCCTACAGAAATCTCTTCTATGCAAGTCCTTAGACAAATTATTTTATAGGTCAATGATGTTCTAATCAAGCTATCATCAGCCCAGCACCCAGCATCAGCAATTTTGCTTTCTGAATCTCGGTTGTTAATATCTGTTTAATCTCTTTACAGCGATACTTCTCAACATTGACTGCATACTATAATTAACTGGAAAGTTTTTAAAAAAATACTGACTTTTGGTCCGCACAAGTAGAGATGAGCCCAGACATCAGGAATCTTTAAAAATTCACTTAACAATTCTTAAACGTATCCAGTGTTAAGCAGCACTGCTATAAAAGTTCCCTTTAAGCCTATTAATAGTCCAGATAAACCTAAAAATGCAGATTTGAAATCCGTTTTTGTGAGACCTTTATTAATTATTCACTATAAAGATGATTAATAATCACTTTATTTAGCATTACTCCATGAATTAATGAGTGTTAGCATTCTAGACCATATTACTCATTTTTCCTAATTCCCTATGTTAACACTTTGCTACATTTGCAGTATCTTTCACTAGAAAAGCGTGAGTGCAGTGCAAAATATGGTTAACACAATGGGTCTCAGGATGCTATTCCTAAAAGGCCTGCTCACAAGCTTGGTCCTTGACTGGTATCTGGGAACATGACTGGTAATCAGTTCCTTAAACTGATATAAAACTTTCCATAAATAATGAATAGATCATTGTGACAAAAATGTTTGTGCAAAAAATATGGCTTATGCAAAACACATACTATCCCTCTGAGAGTCAGGAATTTTGATACATGACCAGGAGCTCTCAATACATTTTCAAACGGTCTCCACATATAATTGCCACAATTTGATTCTGGAAAAATTAAGCATGTTCTGTGTGACTCCGTGGGAGAGGATTCTTGGAAGCCTAACCGGGTTTCCTCTGGACTTCATCCATATGCCTATTCCCCTTGCTTATTTTGTTTTGTATTCTTTCACTGTAATAAATGTTAGCCATGACTTCAATTATATGTTGAGTCCCTGTAAATCTTTCCAGCAAATATCCAAACCTGGTGGTGGTCTTAGGGACTCCAAATACAAATGTCTTGACTACATTTTAGATAGCAAGCTAGACTTCTTTTTTAATGGGGTTTAAGGAATGTAGACAGAAATTGACAAATGATTTTCAGTTTTGACAGACCATGCAGGGACTGTTTCTGTTTCAGGTTATCTCATTTTTAACTGAGAATTATTTTCACTTTATTTTTGTTCATCTAATGGTTGCATATATTCTTTATCAAATAATTTAACATGAACTAATATATATAATGGAATTTAGGCTAGGGCAAGCAGCTTACTATTATCAGTCAAGAAATCAATTTATTATACCCACACATATAGTTGAAAGTCATCATCAGACATGTCAGCTTTGAACATAAACCTGTAATAGCTAATATCTAAATTTTGGGAGTTGAAGGAGAGAAAAAAATAGCAATATATGAAAGTATAATCTTCTGTGTACTTCTAAGAACAAGGCTTGTTAATATGGGTCAACTGAAGAAAATATTCCTCAAATCTGTGTCCCCACAGTAACATGAAAGATGTGTCAAATACATTTGCTAAAATTAAAACGTTATCATACACTTAAGAGCAGTGGAAGTTTTAATGACCTAAAACAAGTTATTAAAAAACAAAAATATTGTGTGTTTACAAGTGAACAAGTTCCTCAATCAATGTCCTAGTTTTTTTCTCCTGCTTTAAGCATTTCTTAGTGTTTAGTCTCAAGTGAAACTACTTATTCATATTTATATTTTCAGTTTCTTCCAGGATACTTGATGTATCTTCCCTTCGTAAAATGCTTTTACATTACCCACTGTTCATAGAATAAAGTTCAAACTAAAGTTCAAGTTTTTCATTATCTTTCCCTAATTTATATTACCGGACTTATCTACCACACAGCCTTCCACATTTAGTAACTGTAATTCTATTCTATTTCTATTTCAACATGCAATAAGTTTACTTCATTCTGAAAATTTATATATTGCCAAAAGTGCAACTCAGAATCATCTCCCTCAGTAAAATATTATATTGTTTTCAATCTCTTGAACATTCCAATTCAACCTAGCTTAAGGAAAATTAAAAAGAAGGAAAAACACATTGCTTCTTATAACAATAAAACCAAGGGATCAGGCACCCTTTTGCATGTCTGAATCTTTTTTCCTTTCTTGGCTCTTATCTCATCTGTGTTTTATTCATTTTTATAAACCTTTTCCTCCATTTGACAGCAAAGTTGGCCACTCAATCTTCAGGTTTGCATCATTATCTTATAGAAAAAAAAAATGCAATGTTTTCTGGTACAGGGTTTTATTCAAATTTCTGAAAAGAACTCTTACGTGGTTGGCTAAGGTGAAGGTCCTCACCATCAGTAGCATACAAAAACTCTGGTGCTATACAGCTCTATCCCCACTGTTAATTGATGTCATAGCTTACATCTTTATACATGGTTTGCCCAATAATATAGATTAATAATTGTTTTTACATGTTTGTCTTTTAAATCCTGTAGAAAATAAAAAGTTGGTTACAAACCAAAATCACAAAACAAAATCTCCTTTTAAAATTGTATTTACATTTAGCTTAATTTCTTTACATGGCTTCAAATTACTGTCTATCTTCCTTTTATTTCAGCTTGAATGACTCTCTTTAGCATTGCTTGCAGAGCAGATCTCATGGTCATAAACTACTTCATTTAAAAAAGAAATCTGGAAATATGTTTCTCCCTCATTTATGAAATATGATAGTTTTGCTGGATATGACATTTCAAGTGACAGTATTTTTCTCCTATAAGCCTTTTGAATATATCAAGCCACTGACTTCTAGCCTCCAAGGTTCTTGATGAAAAATCAATTGATAATCTTATTGAAGATTCTTTGTATATGAGAGCATTTCTCTCTTGATGCTTTTAAACTTCTCTCTTTCCCTTTTGGTATTTTGACTGTAGCTGTCACAGTATGAGTACTGCTGAGTTTATCCTACTTGGATTTTGTTATGTTTCTGTGATTTGTAGATTCATTTCTTGCATGAAATTTGGAAAGTTTTTAGACATTTCTTCAGACATTCTTTCTGCCCCTTTCTATCTCTCTTCTCCCAATAGGATTCCTGCAATGCATATGTTGATCTGCTTGATGATGTCTCACAGATCCCCTAGTTCTGTTCATTATTCATCACTCTTTTATATTTCTGTTCCTTAGCCTCCGTAATATCAGTTCTTCTTCAACTTTACTTATTCTTTCTTGTGCTTACTCAAACAAGCTTTTGAATCTCTTTAATATATTTTCATTTCAGTTATTGTATTTTCTACCTCCAGAATTTTCTTTTGCTTCCTTTCTATAATTTTGTATATTTATTGATAGTCTCACTTTTTTCTATATGGCTTTCCTATTTTGTCCTTGCCTTCCTTAGCTCTTTGAGCATCTTTAAGAACATTGTTTTAGTTTTTGTGTAGTAAGTCTGACATCTGGGCTTCCTCAGGTACATTCTGTGTTTATTTGGTTTCTTTGAATGAGTGGTACCTTTCTGTTTCTTTGTATGCCTTGGTAACTTTTGTTAAAAACTGACCTTGTGAATCTTATAAGGTAGAATATCTAAAAATCAGATTCTATCCCTTCCAACAGGTCTTGCTGAGCTTGTTAAAAAAAAATGTTGTATGGTGTCTCTGAGTTGGCGATCAGCCCAAGGTGAAAATTTAGGGTTTTCTTGAGGTCTTTTCTGAGCCTGTGTCTTTCCCTGGACATGCATAGTGGCTTNATATATATAATGGAATTTAGGCTAGGGCAAGCAGCTTACTATTATCAGTCAAGAAATCAATCTATTATACCCACACATATGGTTGAAAGTCATCATCAGACATGTCAGCTTTGGACATAAACCTGTAATAGCTAATATCTAAATTTTGGGAGTTGAAGGAGAGAAAAAAAATAGTAACATATGAAAGTATAATCTTCTGTGTACTTCTAAGAACAAGGCTTTTAATGTATAAAGTCAGGCGAGGCCTTTGGGTTGTTAATATGGGTCAACTGAAGAAAATATTCCTCAAATCTGTGTCCCCGCAGTAACATGAAAGATGTGTCAAATACATTTGCTAAAATTAAAATGTTATCATACACTTAAGAGCAGTAGAAGTTTTAAGACCTAAAACAAGTTATTAAAAAACAAAAATATTGTGTGTTTACAAGTGAACAAGTACCTCAATCAATGTCCTAGTTTTTTTCTCCTTCTTTAAGCATTTCTTAGTGTTTAGTCTCAAGTGAAACTACTTATTCATATTTATATTTTCAGTTTCTTCCAGGATACTTGATGTATCTTCCCTTCGTAAAATGCTTTTACATTACCCACTGTTCATAGAATAAAGTTCAAACTAAAGTTCAAGTTTTTCATTATCTTTCCCCAATTTATATTACCGGACTTATCTACCACACAGCCTTCCACATTTAGTAACTGTAATTCTATTCTATTTCTATTTCAACATGCAATAAATTTACTTCATTCTGAAAATTTATATATTGCCAAAAGTGCAACTCAGAATCATCTCCCTCAGTAAAATATTATATTGTTTTCAGTCTCTTGAACATTCCAATTCAAACTAGCTTAAGAAAAATTAAAAAGAAGGAAAAACACATTGCTTCTTATAACAATAAAACCAAGGGATCAGGCACCCTTTATGCATGTCTGAATCTTTTTTCCTGTCTTGGCTCTTATCTCATCTGTGTTGTATTCATTTTTAAAAACCTTTTCCTCCATTTGACAGCAAAGTTGGCCACTCAATCTTCAGGTTTGCATCATTATCTTATAGAAAAAAAAATGCAATGTTTTCTGGTACAGGGTTTTATTCAAATTTCTGAAAAGAACTCTTAAGTGGTTGGCTAAGGTGAAGGTCCTCACCATCAGTAGCATCCAAAAACTCTGGTGCCATACAGCTCTATCCGCACTGTTAATTGATGTCATAGCTTACATCTTTATACTTGGTTTGCCCAATAATATAGATTAATAATTGTTTTTACATGTTTGTCTTTTAAATCCTGTAGAAAATAAAAAGTTGGTTACAAACCAAAATCACAAAACAAAATCTCCTTTTAAAATTGTATTTACATCTAGCTTAATTTCTTTACATAGCTTCAAATTACTGTCTATCTTCCTTTTATTTCAGCTTGAATAACTCTCTTTAGCATTGCTTTTGCACAGCAGATCTCATGGTAATAAACTACTTCATTTAAAAAAGAAATCTGGAAATATCTGTTTCTCCCTCATTTATGAAATATGATAGTTTTGCTGGATATGACATTTCAAGTGACAGTATTTTTTTACTTTAAGCCTTTTGAATATATCAAGCCACTGACTTCTAGCCTCCAAGGTTCTTGATGAAAAATCAATTGATAATCTTATTGAAGATTCTTTGTATATGAGAGCATTTCTCTCTTGATGCTTTTAAACTTCTCTCTTTCCCTTTTGGTATTTTGACTGTAGCTGTCACAGTATGAGTACTGCTGAGTTTATCCTACTTGGATTTTGTTATGTTTCTGTGATTTGTAGATTCATTTCTTGCATGAAATTTGGAAAGTTTTTAGACATTTCTTCAGACATTCTTTCTGCCCCTTTCTATCTCTCTTCTCCCAATAGGATTCCTGCAATGCATATGTTGATCTGCTTGATGATGTCTCACAGATCCCCTAGTTCTGTTCATTATTCATCACTCTTTTATATTTCTGTTCCTTAGCCTCCGTAATATCAGTTCTTCTTCAACTTTACTTATTCTTTCTTGTGCTTACTCAAACAAGCTTTTGAATCTCTTTAATATATTTTCATTTCAGTTATTGTATTTTCTACCTCCAGAATTTTCTTTTGCTTCCTTTCTATAATTTTGTATATTTATTGATAGTCTCACTTTTTTCTATATGGCTTTCCTATTTTGTCCTTGCCTTCCTTAGCTCTTTGAGCATCTTTAAGAACATTGTTTTAGTTTTTGTGTAGTAAGTCTGACATCTGGGCTTCCTCAGGTACATTCTGTGTTTATTTGGTTTCTTTGAATGAGTGGTACCTTTCTGTTTCTTTGTATGCCTTGGTAACTTTTGTTAAAAACTGACCTTGTGAATCTTATAAGGTAGAATATGTAAAAATCAGATTCTATCCCTTCCAACAGGTCTTGCTGAGCTTGTTAACAAAAAATGTTGTGGGCCGGCCTAGTGGTGCACTGGAGAGTGCATCGCTTGGGAGCGCGGCGGCGCTCCCACTGAGGGTTCGGATCCCATGTGGAGACCGGTTCCCGCTCACTGGCTGGGCGCAGTGAGGGTGCAACACCGAGGGTTGCGATCCCGTTACTGGTCAGTAAAAAAGACAAAAAGGAAAAAAAAAATGTTGTATGGTGTCTCTGAGTTGGCAATCAGCCCAAGGTGAAAATTTAGGGTTTTCTTGAGGTCTTTT
The DNA here is from genome assembly GCF_000696425.1 of Galeopterus variegatus. Taxonomy (NCBI): domain Eukaryota; kingdom Metazoa; phylum Chordata; class Mammalia; order Dermoptera; family Cynocephalidae; genus Galeopterus; species Galeopterus variegatus. Next base: position 67,291 of record NW_007734549.1, on the reverse strand, counting down.
CTGAGCCTGTGTCTTCCCCTGGACATGCATAGTGGCTTTCTAAATTTCCCCACATATGCAGTTGTTTATGAATGTCCAAAAAATAGGTGTAGCTCTTTAAAATATACTGGAAGCCACTTTAGCTGGTGAAGTCTGACCAACCTCCATGCCCACACCTCAGCAATCAGAGAAGCATTCCATAATCAGAACATAGTATCCTGTTATGATATTTAGAGGGCCAAATATTTATTGCCCACCCTGTCTTTAGCAAGCCCCCTCAAACATGTGTGTTGTAGCCCCCCACCACTGCCTGACACGAGGCTGTGCATAGTTGCCACTGTGCACAATTTATCAGGCAAGCTGTCCCCTGAAAGTTGCAAGCATTCTAACGAACTACAGACATCCAAAATTTCAGACAGTTTCTGCCAGTATAATTACTGTCCATTTTGTG
>NW_007734549.1:63386-65698 GCF_000696425.1 Galeopterus variegatus | reverse complement strand
CAGTGAACAGAACATTCATGAAGTACATTAAATGTTTAGCAAGCAATGACACATTTAAAAGAATAGAAAACATACAAAGTGTATTTCTGGAGCAGGATGGAATTAAAGTGGAAATTAATGACAAATACTTTTGGAAAATTTGCAAATTACAAAAATGCAGCAATATGCTTGCCAAAAACCAATGGATCAAAGAGGAAATCTAAAGGGAAATTAAAAATTATTTTGAGCATAATGAAGAGTAGAATAAATCTTATGAAAATTTGCAGGATGCAGCAAAAGGGTGCCTGGAGAGAAATGCATAGTATTCAATGTGGACATTTAGGAAAGAATAATAATTTCACATCAGTAGCCCAAGATTATGCCTTAAGAATATGGAGAAAGAGGAGCAATTTAAATCCAAAGCAAACTGAAGAAAGGAACTTACACCAATTAGGGCAGAAATCACTGAAATTGAAAACCAAAGCGGGGAGAGAGGAGGAGGAAGAGGGAAAGGAAAAGGCAGAGGAAAAGGAGGAAGAAGAAAATGGAGGAGGAGGAAGAGTAGGGGGAGGAAATAAATGAAAGCAAAAGTCTGTTTGAAAATTTCAGTTCAGTCTGAACAAGAACAGAAAAAAGGATGTAGTTTACCCATATTAGGAATGAAAGAGGGGCTACCAATATATACTCTACCATTATTAAAAGGATAATGAACTAATACTGCAAAGAATTCTACATACAGAAATTTGACAGCTAAGAAGAAGAAAAAAATTTCTTTGAGAGACCCATACTACCAAACCCCTGAAGTAGATAACTTGAATAATTCTATGTCAGTTAAGAAGTTAAATTTGTAAATAAAATCTTTGCAAAAAAAAAATCCAGTCACGATTGTTTCAGTGGCGATTTTACCAAACATTTAAGAAAGCAGCAGTTTCTACTCTACACAGTCTTTCCCAGAAAATAGAAGGGAACACTTCTTCACTCTTTTTATGAGGCCAGCATTAACGCTAATTTCAAAACCAGAAAATAACATTATGAGAAAAGAAAACTGCACCAATATTAGTCATGGAAAAAGAATGAAAAAANCCCTAGTTCTGTTCATTATTCATCACTCTTTTATATTTCTGTTCCTTAGCCTCAGTAATATCAGTTCTTCTTCAACTTTACTTATTCTTTCTTGTGCTTACTCAAACAAGGTTTTGAATCTCTTTAATATATTTTCATTTCAGTTATTGTACTTTCTAGCTCCAGAATTTTCTTTTGCTTCCTTTCTACAATTTTATATATTTATTGATAGTCTCATTTTTTTCTATATGTCTTTCCTGTTTTGTCCTTGCCTTCCTTAGCTCTTTGAGCATCTTTAAGAACATTGTTTTAGTTTTTGTGTACTAAGTCTGACATCATCTCGGCTTCCTCAGGTACATTTTGTATTAATTTATTTGGTTTCTTTGAATGGGTGGTACCTTTCTGTTTTTTTGTATGCCTTGGTAACTTTTGTTAAAAACTGAACTTTTGAATCTTATAAGGTAGAATCTCTAAAAATCAGATTCTATCCCTTCCAACAGGTCTTTCTGAGCTTGTTAAAAAAAAAAAAAAGTTGTATGGTGTCTCTGAGTTGGCGATCAGCCTGAGGTGAAAACTTAGGGTTTTCTTGAGGTCTTTTCTGAGCCTGTGTCTTTCCCTGGACATGCATAGTGGCTTTCTAAATTTCCCCACATATGCAGTTGTTTATGAATGTCCAAAAAATAGGTGTAGCTCTTTAAAATATCCTGGAAGCCACTTTAGCTGGTGAAGTCTGACCAACCTCCATGCCCACACCTCCGCAATCAGAGATGCATTCCATAATCAGAACATAGTACCCTGTTATGATATTTGGAGGGCCAAATCTTTATTGCCCACCCTGTCTCTATCATACCATGTTATGATATTTGGAGGGCCAAATCTTTTACATGCCCACCCTCAAACATGTGTGTTGTAGCCCCCCACTGCTGCCTGACATGAGGCTGTGCATAGTTGTCACTGTGCACAATTTATCAGGCAAGCTGTCCCCTGGAAGTTGCAAGCATTCTAACAAACTACAAAGTTCCAAAATTTCAGTTTCTGCCAGTATAATTACTGTCCATTTGTAAGATGGATTCTGGTGCTTTCTACTCTACCATTTTCTTAACTTCACTCTGCTGAGGATCATTTTTAATAGTAAAGCATAATTATTCCTTTAAGCATGTTGATTTCCCTGTATCAGATATCCTAATTTTATCCTTTTGGATTAAATATGAGAGGATCCATTCTCCAAGAATACAAAACAACCTAAATGTATATGCATCTAACAAAAGAAC
>NW_007734549.1:36296-63148 GCF_000696425.1 Galeopterus variegatus | reverse complement strand
TATGTTCTAAAGAATGGATTAATAATGGTGGTCATGGGTGTAGTTCTGAGAGCTTTAAAGGAGAGATTGTGAGAGTTTCTCTCTCTCTGTCTCTTTCTCTCTGCTCTGCCATTTCTGCCATGTGAGACCCATGGGTCATTGTCACCACTACCAAGGCCTTCACCAGATGTGTTCCATGGACTTTGGATTTCCCAGCCTCTAAATCTGTAAGCAATAAATTTCGTTTTCTTTATAAATCACCATTTCAGGTATTTATCTTATAAGCGACAGAAATGGACTAATAAACTAGGCTAAGCTTTGATGTTTGGTAGGTTGGGTATATTAAATACCTTTTCAAGTTACAATATTTCAACTTATGATGGGTTTATTAGGATGTGATCCCATCTCAAGTCAAGGAGCATCTGTAGTTGGTTTATTGTGTTGTTCAAGTCTTCTGTTTTCTTACATTTCTTCTGTCTGGTTGATCTATTACTGGAAGTAGGGCATTGAAGCAAAAACCAATGGATCAAAGAGGAAATCTAAAGGGAAATTAAAAATTATTTTGAGCATAATGAAGAGTAGAATAAATCTTATGAAAATTTGCAGGATGCAGCAAAAGGGAGCCTGGAGAGAAATGCATAGTATTCAATGTGGACATTTAGGAAAGAATAACAATTTAACACCAGTAGCCCAAGATTATGCCTTAAGAATATGGAGAAAGAGGAGCAATTTAAATCTAGCAAACTGAAGAAAGGAACTTACACCAATTAAGGCAGAAATCAGTGAAATAGAAAACCAAAGCAGGGAGAGCGGAGGAGGAGGAAGAGGAGGGGGAGGAAATAAGTGAAATCAAAAGTCTGTTTGAAAATTTCAGTTCAGTCTAAATGAGAAGAGCAGAAAAAGGATGTAGATTACCCATATTAGAAATGAAAGAGGGGCTGCCAATATATAGTCTACCATTATTAAAAGGATAATGAATACTGCAAACAACTCTACATACAGAAATTTGACAGATAAGATGAAGAAAAAAATTTCCTTGAGAGACCCATACTACCAAACCCCTGAAGTAGATAACTTGAATAATTCTATGTCAGTTAAGAAGTTAAATTTGTAAATAAAATCTTTGCAAAAAAAAAATCCAGTCACGATTGTTTCACTGGCGATTTTACCAAACATTTAAGAAAGCAGCAGTTTCTACTCTACACAGTCTTTCCCAGAAAATAGAAGGGAACACTTCTTCACTCTTTTTATGAGGCCAGCATTAACGCTAATTTCAAAACCAGAAAATAACATTATGAGAAAAGAAAACTGCACCAATATTAGTCATGGAAAAAGAATGAAAAAAACATAAAAAAATATTGCCACATCAGACTTAACTACAGAAATTATATGTATGTGTATGCATATGTGTATGTTTGGTGGTGGTGCATTATGATCAAGAAAAACAGGGCTGATGAGCCATTCAAAAATCTAAGTAATGCACTATAGTAATGGACTGTGCAAATTATCTCAATAGATGCAGAAAAAGTATTCAGTAGAATTTAACATCTATTTCTGTTAAAAAAATAACTCTCAGCAAGTTAGGAATAAAAGAATTTTCTTAACAATAAAGAATATATTTTAAAGTCTACATTCTTAATGGTGAGGATTGAATGATTTTTCCCTAAAACTGGGAACAAAGCATTTCTATTTGGTATTGTATTGGAAGATTTGCACAGTGCAACAAGAAAAGAAATAAGTGGCATGCATATCAGAGAAAAGTTGAAACAATATTTGCTGATATAAAAAAAAATTCTAGGAGAAAATCTTTGGGTTCTAGGGCTAGACAAAGAGTTCTTGATTCTTATTTATAAGTATCTTTTAACGAATTTTTGTTTTCAGTAATAATGTGTACCTTTACTTGTTCTGAGAAAAAGGAAAAGTATTCAGTGTGCCCTTTCAGGTTTACAGACAAATTGTGAAGTGCCATGTTTTGTAGAATAATGAAACAGTAGTTCCTAGGGAAGAAATAATGAAATAGGTAATGTAAATTTAAGGATGTCGAAATACATAGGCACACACAGACACACACACACACACACTCTTACATATACAAATGTGTGTATTTCCCGCCCCCTAGCTGACCAGTACAGGGATCAGAACCCATGACCTAAGGCTGTGCTCTAAACAGCTGTGCTTTAAGCAGCAGAGCTAACTGGTGCTCTAAGCAGCAGAGCTAACCTGCTGAGTAACCAGCTGAGCTAGCCAGCGAGCTACATGTGTGTATTTGTAATTGAAGTTAAATTGTTAGGCAGGAAGCATGCAGTCATATTTTTCTACCCTCTCTTTTACATGTCTTTCAAACAAGGTGTTTTAAAATATTTTCAACTATCTTCAATAATTGAACAAAAAATTTCAAACAGAAAAGAATGCGTGCATAATTATTTTTCATTATTATTTTACATATAGATGTTGAAATACATAAACACATACACACACACGCACATGCACACACGCAGGGCTGCGCGGATCTCTGGCGCGGGTCCTGTGGCTGCATCTGGCACTGAGGCACGCGGGGGCTGCGGGACAGTCAACGGACCTCTGGTGCGGGTCCAGCAGCTGCCTCAGGTGCGGAGGCACATGGGGGCTGTGGGACCGTCCACGGCAGGGCTGCGGGGACTTTGGGTGTGGGTCCTGCGGCTGCCTCAGGCGCGGAGGCATGTGGGGACTCCGGGACCATCCTCTGCAGGGCTGCGGGGACCTCTGGCACGGGTCCTGCAGCAGCCCCAGGCGCGGAGGTTCGTGAGGGCTGTGGGACCCCCTACGGCAGGGCTGCATGGACGTCTGGCATGGGTCCTGCGGCTGCATCTGGCGTGGAGGCACGTGGGAGCTGCGGGACTGCCCAAGGCAGGGCTGCCTGGATCTCTGGCGCGGGTCCTTTGGCTGTGTCTGGGGCAGAGGCCTATGGGGACTGTGGGGCAGTCCGTGGCAGGGCTGCAGGGACCTTGGACGCGGGTCCTGCTGCTGCATCTGGGTAGGTGGATTGTGGAGGCTGCGGGGCCAGCCACAGCAGGGCTGTGCAGACCTCTGGCGCGGGTGCTGCTGCTGCATCTGAGGCGGAGGCCCGTGTGGGCTGTAGGGTGGTCCATGGCAGGGCTGCAGGGACCTTGGGCGCGGGTCCGGCAGCTGCGCCTGGGTAGGAGGCTCGTGGGGGCTGCAGGGCCATCCACGGCAGGGTTGTGGGAACCTCTGGTGCGGAACCTGCAGCTTCTTCAGGTTCAGAGGCCTGTGGGGGCTGCGGGACCGCCAACGGCAGGGCTGCACCGATCTCTGGCTCAGGTCCTGTGGCTGCCTTTGGCGCAGAGGCACATGGGGGCTGCGGGACCGTCCAGGGCAGGGCTTCGGGGACCTCTGGTGTGGGTACTGCAGCTGCCTCAGGCGTGGAGGCACGTGGGGGCTGTGGGACCGTCCAAGGCAGGGCTGCGGGGATCTCTGGCGCGGGTCCTGAGGTTGTGTCTGGGGCGGAGGCCCGTGGGGGCTGCGGAGCCATCCATTGCTTGGCTGTGTAGACCTAGGGTGCTGGTCCTGCTGCTGCGTCTGGGTAGGATTCTTGTGGGGGCTGAGGGGTTGTCCATGGCTAGGCTGCGGGGACCTCTGGCCAGATCCTGTGGCTGCCTCAGGCGCGGAGGCAACTTGGGGCTGTGGGAGCACACAGGGCAGGGCTGCCTGGACTTTGGGTGTGGGTCTGGTGGCTGCGTCTGGTGTGGAGGCACGTGGGGGCTTCGGGCCATTTGTGGCAGGGGTGCACGGACCTCTGGCGTGGGTCCTGTGGCTGCATCAGGTCCAGAGCTATGTGGTACCTGTGGGACAGCCCCCAGCAGTGTTGAGTGAACCTCTGGTGAAGGTATTGCTCTTGCTGCTTCCAGAGCTCAGTGGGCCCTTGAGAGGAGGGAGACTGACTCTTGGTCCTGGAAGGCCCTGCGTTGGGAGTGAGTTGGCTAAAGGCTTCCTGGTGTTTCTTCATGACACAGAGTAAATGTCTTGTACTTTCTTGTTCCTTCTTCAAAAGGTGACATCTCACATGTTGGATGGAAGTTGGGATAAGAAGTTGGGCTCTCTGCTGGTTTGTAGGGTGAGGTGCTCCCCAGGCCATGATGTGTGGTGGGTAGCATGGTGGGATGGGGAGACAGGATGAGGTGTGGGGCTGGCTCTGGATCTGGGCCAGAGATGAGGCTTGAGTCAGAGGTTGGAGTTGGGCCACATGAGGGGACCAGAGTTGGAGCTGAAAAAGTTGTGGAGATACTTGAGTCTGAACTTGTACCAGGAAGTAATTGGAGACTTCATGGAATACAACAGAGGGAAACTGTAGTGGGGGACCAGAGTCCGTGATTGTAGCCACCAGAGACTCACGGTACAGGAAGAAGAGGCCCCAGAAGAGCTGGCTGCATTTCTGCTGTAAATGGGTCTCCAAGACCTTGGAGTAAGAGAGCAAGAGCTGCTGGGGACCAGGAAAGCTTTGAAAGACAAGCTCTGGTTTGTCTTTCATGCTCCAGAAAGGTTGTGGGATTCTGGTGTTCCACTCATCACCCAGTGATTGTAGCATATTCCACAGTAAATGCAGGGTATGGTCTGATTCCTCCATTTCTTCTTCTTTCCAAAAACTTGGTTCTTCTGTCCTGGCAATTAGTACGGCCAGCAGCTCTTGGACATAGGAGTTGGCCAACGTGGGGCCATCAGCCTCCTTCTGCTCATATGTGAGGTCTCCCAAGAACGAGGGCTCTGGTAGGTGGAAGGAAAGACATTCTTGCTGGGATTGGCTGTGTGACAAGGTGGGTAAGAACAAGGCCTTGGCAGCTGCTTGCCACCAGGAGAGGGCTGAGATTAGACAGCTCAGGCAACCAATGCTCAGGATAGCTGGGACAGGAGTTGTCAACCAGCAGCTATTGTGTGGACACAAGCTCTGTGGGATGGAGCCCAGCAGGAGTGCCACTGAGTGACCCTGAGAAATAGCCAGGCTGGAGACTGGTGGAGGCAGATGGGAGGCCGCAGGGTCCAGGGGTTGCGATGGGGAGGAATGGGTGCGAGTGGCTGCGGGGAGAGAAGGTCTAGTGGGAGCAAAGGCTCTTGTGGTCGAGAGGCGCCCAGGGGTGAATGGGAGCCAAAAGAAACCATGGAGGTTGTTGGGCCTAGTGAGAGGGTGGAGGCCACAGACAGAGGACACTCACCCAGAGGAGCTGGGGCAGCCTGTTGGCACATGGTGATGGGACCGGCATCTTCCCCTTGCTCCCTGCACGGATGGTGGATTCTGGCAGGTGCTGCTTTGCACACCTCACTGGGAGGGTCGGGGATCTCCACCAGGTAGCTGCAGGAGACAGGAGACACATGCTGCAGCCAGGAGCAGATGGGCCAGGAGTGGTGCTTGCACCCATGGCCCCTCCACTGCTCATGCGCTGACTTCACACAGTTCCTGCGACCTCTGCCCCAGGACTTTAGTCACATCAAGTCCCCTTCTTTGGTCCCCCTTCCCAGGTCCACCCCAGGCCATGGGGTCACATCATAGGCCCTTGTAGGAAGGAGGACATGGGAGAGAAGGGGAAAGTTCCTCACCTTTGCCGATGTGAGATCAGGCCCTGCATTTCCTTCAGCTCCCCCAGGCCATCTCTACAGGCTGAGATCAGGAGACTTAGTTATGGTGGAGGAAGGGGTCTGGGGATCTTACAGGAAGCTTAGTGGAATGTCCTTTAGGGGAGACCATGGGAAACTAGACCATGAAGCCCTAGCATCAGTGTCCAAGGCCATGAGATCCCTGACAGTGACAGCAAGGCACATGGATGGTTAGCGCTTTGTCATTCACAAAGTGCTTCCATATCCAGCACCACATGGTCCTTACAACTGCCCTCTGGGGGAGGAAGGGCAGTGTCACCTCAAAGAGGAATCAGCATTAGCAATGTTAAATAGCATGTCCACATTTGGACCAGAGGTCCCAGCTTAAGATCCAGGCAGTGTTGGCCCGCTCTTCCCCCACCAGCCCTGCTGGGCAGCACCCCTTCCCTGGCCTGCTGTGGCTTCATTCCCAGCACAGAAACTGAGAAGGACCCCAGATTCTGGTCTCCTTCCCAGGACCCTTCCTCTCAGGCCTCAGTAAGGACATCCTCACAGACATGGCCCTCATTGCTCAGGGACATGCAAGGTCAGGTCACCTCCGGGGCTCCTGCAGAAGGGCAGAGCCTTCCCTGGCCGAGCGTCACTCTTCCTGCTCCTCCTTGTCTCCACCTGACACTGAGAGACAAGAAAGAACGAGGGCTTGGACCCGAGTCTCACTCTCCTCCCCCTAGACAAGCTGCAGACGCACAGTGTTCACAGGCACCACGACGTTCTACAGTTAGCTGACGGAGCCCTGTGCTCTTTTCTTGCCTTTTATTCATTTTTAACATAGATAAAATTGATTCCTGTTTTCCTTCTTTGAAAAAAAGAAAGAGGGATTTTCTATGCGAGCTCTGCTGCAGACGTCCTCAGTTCCTCTGGAAACCCACAGGCTAGGCCTGCATCTGAGCTGTCAGGTAGGATTCCACGTTCCAAGGTCAGAGTCACTTCCAGTCTCTGATGGGAGCTCTCAGGGGCCCAGGAAGGACCTCTTAAGAGCCCAACACACAGACAAGACTTGGCCCGAGGCACCTGCCACAGGAAGGGACTGATGAGCTCAGGACCTGTCCTCCCACAGAGATCTCAGCTCTCAGCAACCCCATTCTAGGCCACAGAGTTGAGTCTCGGTGTCTGACGTTGCCTTGGTCCCTCCCGCTGGGCAGCACAGCTGGTCTGAGAGCTTTGGACAGAAATCCTAGTGCCCACTCTCATCCCTGGCCTGCCCCATCTGTTCCTAGAAGGATGCTGTTCTAATCTTTCCTGAGATTTCCCATCACAGGCATCTCTCTAGTTGATTTGGAAGAGTGGAGATAGTAATAGGAAGAAAAGAGAGAACCACTGTCTGTTGGGTCTGGACAGAGGTTTGCTCACCTTCCTCATGTTCCTCAGGTAAGGAGGCATCCTTCCGGATAAAGCGGGGTAAGAGGAGGAAGTGCCCCAGCCCACCCAGGATGGCAAGGGTGATGTCCACCTCCCAGGAAGTGGAGCTGGGGCTCAGCCATGTGGCTCTGATGCTTTTCAAACATAAGAGGAGATTCTCCATCATCTGAATCGTAATGCTGCTCTCAGGCAACTGAGCTCTGGGAGTTGCCTTTGGTGCTAGAGCCCAGGCCTGCATCACAGAGCTGTGGCCTCATCACAAAGGGCTCCTGGTGGGGGGAGGGGGCAAAAAGAGGAAGAGTCTGAACCACAGCCCCTCCCCCACCACAGACCCAGCAGGTCCCTACATTGTAGGCCTTCTTGATCCCTCCTTCCCACTCCAGCTGCCCAACCTGTCACAGATAAAGCTTAGTCAACTTTCTGTTCTTTCCCCTGGAACCCAGATATTACCTGCTTCCTCAGAGATCCCCGCTTGTGGTCCATCCATTTCATAGTTTTTGAAAATGTGGAGTTGTCCCTGTAATTTTTGTTATTTCCCAGGGATTATTATTTCTCCCAGGAGACAGGATCTCTTCTGTCTGCAACAACATTCTTTTGTGTAGTATGTTCTTGCCTTGCATCAACTCAGATATAGGAGTTAAATTTCTTCCATACTTTAGGTTTTTTGATTAAGATTTTTATAATTTTTTTGTTTCAATTAATCTTTACTATCTTGAGCTAGAGGGACTTAAAAATACTTTAAAATTACACAATGTTCAGAAAGCTACATAAGTATAAAAAATTGAAATACTGAAAGCTTCAAGTGACATTTTTATACACTTCTAGTATTTTTGCTTCTAAGATAAGTGAAAGTTAAAGTGCACAAGAAATTTTGGAACATTTTGTACACACACACACACCTTTGAGAATTCAATCCAGTACTCTCAAATATAAGAACCAAGCATTGCTTTTAGTTCCAAGGACTTCTTTTAGTACTTCTTGTAAGGTAGGACTGCCAGCAGCACCTATTTTAGTATTTGTATATTTGGGAATTTATTATTCCTTCATTTTAAAGGGTAGATGTTCTGGATATGGAGTCCTTGGTTGACTTTTTTTTCTTTAAGCTTTGGCTATGCCGTCTCACTGCCTTACCCCCAGTGTTTCTGATCAGAAGTCAGTGGTTAATGTTATTGTGGTCCTTTGTACAAGAAGAGAATTTTTCTCTTGCTGCTTTCAAGATTCTCTGTCTTTTCATAGTTTGACTGTGATGTTTCTGGGAGTGGATATTTTTGTTTTCATTTTACTAAGGGTAAACGTTGACTTTATAGATTGCTGTTTTAAGTCAAATGTGGTAAGCTTTCAGCTATTATTTCTCCAGGTATTTTCTCCTTTTCTCCTTTCTGAGACTTTTTCCACCTATGTTGGTGTGCTTGATGATGCCTCATGCGTCAGTTTTCTTCAGTCTCTTTTCTCTGTTTTTCAGATTGTGTAATTCTTTTGCATCTTCAAGTTTACTATGTCTTTCTTCTGCCATATCAAGTTTGCTGTTATGTCCCTTAGTGAGTTTTTTATTGGTTGTTGTACTTTTCAATGGCAAAGTTCTACTTTTTTAATAAATAACTTCTTGCCCTTTATTGGCTTCCTGTTTGCTGAGCCATTGTAATTCCACTCTCCTGGAGTTCTTTTTGTGGTTTCCTTTAGTTCCTTTAAGTACTTCCATTTACTGCTTTGAAGTCTTTATTTGCCAAATACAACACGTGGGTGCACTTAAAGACGGTTTCTACTAATCCTTTTCTGTTTTTTAGTTTTTTTCCCACACAAGTATGGGTCACATTTGCTTGTTTCTTTTAATGTTTTGTAACTTCTCATTAAACACTGGATATTTTAGATACTATATTGCAGCAACTTTGCATAGTAATTTTTTCCTCCTGAGACTTGTTTAGTAACTTGCTTGTACTAAATCTGTGAATTCTGTTAGCAATGTATAGCCACAGGTGTATTGATTAAATTTTTGCCTTGTCTTTATTTTGATGCATGGTTTCCCAGGAGTTACTCCTTTAGCTGCATGTATGGTATTTGGTCAACAGTTGTTTGGATTTGCACACAGACACCTTGAGTCAGTGAAGCTTCCACTGTTTGCTGATGATCTGTGTGTGGACAGGGAGTGCATTCAGAATCCTGGTGTCACTGGTGTTTACCTTCTACCTTTGTTTACTAAATTTACTTTTCATTGCAATACAGCCATAAGTCACCCTGTAACAAAGAAAACAGTACAGTGACTAGTGTAAAAAAATCTGCTTTCAGAAAGCTCTCTAGTAGTATACAAAATGCATAACACACCATGTAGGAGAGCCCCCAAAAAGATTGTTTTAATTTTGAAAATGAACGTGTAATATTGACATTTAAAATTTATTTTCAACTTTTGTGTGTCACACTCCAGGAAACACTTTTGCATAATTTTATTTTTTTCTCTCTCATCTAATCCTTTTAGTAACCCTTAAGGGTAAATGTTAACCCATTTGCCAGTTACAAAATTAAGTAATGGAGCCAGAACTCAAACTGTGATGTGTCTGCTCCAATGCCCAGGCTTTTCTGTCTTGCTGTACTATATTATTTCTCCTTAGCAATGCTTTCATGTCACTTTTAGGAGGACATTGTTTCTTTGGACCTCAGCTTCTTTCCAACACATGGCAAAATCCATCCCAATTGTCATCTCAGTATCCTTACTTGAAAACACTTTTAGCAAGTTCTTTTTGAAAGGTATTTGGTTATCAATAAAGCATGTGTGTCTTGTGCTGTAATGTGTCTCTTGGTCCTGTAATGTTCTAGCACTGATATTCAAATTTTATTAATCCTCAAAATCCTTTGTTCAAATAAAACCTTCTAGGAAAGTCCAAAATATAAAAAAGAATTGCTGTTGGAAGAAAGCAAGGATGAGCAGTTTGATAACTGTATCAATTGTAGCTACCTTTATTGAGCACTTACCCATCACTTTTCTGCCTTATATACATCATCTCATTTAATCCTTGAAACCACTGTTATTGCTCCTGATTTAAGAATCAGGAGATCAGTTAGGAATGTTACTGTGAGTAACCGAGAAGCCTACCACTATCTCTTAAATACATAGTGGCTTACTTTTCTCAGGTAGCCAGAAGCCCGGAGGTACCCAGGCCAAGGCTGACGCAGTTGCTCAGTTCTATCAGGCTTTTCCTCTCCCTTGTCCACCACCCTTAAGATGAGGCTCTTCTCCTCAGGGACATTGGGTGTGCAACTAGCAGTGTTTGCTAAAACGGGGCAACTGAATGATCTGAAAATCATTAGGTTCTAGGAGTCCTGTAAAAACCTTGCTTTAGATTCATTGTTACCAAGTCAATTTCCTCAGGCCCCGGGCTCTGCAGGATTCTTTCGTCAATGTCTCCTCGGTCTTGTAACTCCATTGAACTCATCACAGGTGGGCTGCTATGCTTTCTTCTCCTTCCTTTTCTTGCTCCCCTTTTGACTTTTGTTCTGGTTTGCAATTCACTTCCATAATCCCAGGGGTAAGCACACTTTCATGATGTTTCCATTCTCCTTCAGAAACCAGAGTATTTTAGAAAATTTTACATACAATATATCATTTAATTAAATTTGAGCTTTGGAGATGTTTTCTTTTTACCATTTAAACAATAACAGTAATAATAGCAAATAATTACATAGTAAATAACAGTAATAATAGCAAATAATTATATAGTATTTTCTATAAGCCAGGTGCTGTTCCAAGAGCACTGAGTATATTAATAATAAATTATAATCGTCCTATAGCCCATTTTACAAAGAACAAAAGTACACAGTAATTAAGTGACTTGCTGAAGGTCACATAGTAAGGAGCAGGACAGGATTAAAATCCAGGCAATCTGGCTCCAGAGTGTTACCCACTGTACTGTTGCCTCTAATAATTTTAAAAATAAAGATTTTATAGATTATGATAACATATCATGTTGAAAATGAAGTTATTTTAAATGTAGTTAAAAAATAACTAAAAAACTAAAAACAGAACTACCGTATGATCCAGCAATCCCCCTACTGGGTATTTACCCAAAGGAAAGGAAATCAGTATACCAAAGAGATACCTGCACCCCCATGTTTATTGCAGCACTATTCACAATAGCCAAGATATGGAATCAACCTACCTGTTCATCTACAGATGAATGGATAAAGAAAATGTGGCATATATACACAATGGAATACTACTCAGCCATAAAAAAGAATGAAATCACATCATTCATGGCAACGATGAGCCATGTTGGAAGCTATAATGGAACACATTAAGTGAAGTAAGTCAGGCACAGAAAGATAAACACTGCATGTTCTCACATGTGGGAGCAAAAAAAAAAAAGAGCTCATAGAAGGAGAGAGTAGAAATGAGGTTAGTAGACGGTGGGAAGGGTAGGAAGGAGGCGGAATAGGAAATAGGAAGAGGTTGGCTAATGGATACAGAATTACAGCTAGAGAGAAAAAGCTGTATTCTATAGTAGTGCTAAGTGATAAAATCAACAATATTGTGTATTTTCAAATGGCTAGAGGAAAGTTCAAATGTTCTCATCACAAAGAAATGATAAATGTTTATGGTGGTGGATATGCTAATTAGCCTGATTTGATCATCACACAGTGTACATATATCAAAATATGACTCTGTATCCCATAAATATATACCATTATTACATGTCAGTTAAAAGTGAAGTCAAAAAAAGAAAAATAAATGCTAATTTTTAACATTTACTAACTGCCTAAATATGTTTACTTAAAATTGTATCAATACTATGACCTCCAATTCAAGTATGATGATAAGGCAAATTGTTTTAAACTTGTGTTTGTAAAAAACAAATATGACACAACCATTAACATACTTGACACAGGAGCTGAGTTAATTTGAGATTCTTTTAGAAAATAAGCTAAAACATTTAAGGTAAAACTTTCTTTACTCAAAATATTAATATTGGCAACTTAGTGTTTCTTAGGTCTCAGATACTGTGCTGTGGTAGATTAAATTAAACGTCACAAATTCTTTGCTACTTCTATTATTGAGAGTGGAGTCATTTCTTTCCCTGTTGACTCTGGGTTGGCCTTAGTGATTTGTGTGTCAAATAGAATGTGGCAGAAGTAACACTCTTGGACTTCTGAGACTTGATCGTAAGAAGCCTGGCAGCTTCAGCAGAGGTGTATTGGAACACTCATTCTTGGATCCCAGCTTCCATGCTGTAAGAAAGCCCCACGGAAAGACCACTATGGAGAGGGTCCGAGGCTCCTGACTGGTGGCCCTA
Organism: Galeopterus variegatus; assembly: GCF_000696425.1. Taxonomy (NCBI): domain Eukaryota; kingdom Metazoa; phylum Chordata; class Mammalia; order Dermoptera; family Cynocephalidae; genus Galeopterus; species Galeopterus variegatus. The sequence goes on along the minus strand of NW_007734549.1, from coordinate 50,888 downwards.
GCTGAGCTCCCAGCTCACAGCCAGCACTGACCCACCAGCCATGTAGGTGAGCTCTTTTGGGAGTATATCCTCCAATCCCAGCAGATGACAAGAGGAGCAAGATGGGCTGATTCTACTGTGCTCTTCCACATTATTGACTTGTGACCAAGCTGGATGACTATGATTGCTTTAAGCATTAAGTCTGGGGATAGCCTATGACCAGAACATGTGCTAATAAGGGCTTTACAAATGTCATCTTAATTTATTCCTCACAATAATCTTATGAGGTAGCTATTATTATCCTTATTTTAAGATGACAGAGCTGAGGCACAATGAGTTTGCATAATAATCCAGGTCTGTCAACTCCAATTTAAAGATGGGTAGTTCTCCCAACTGACGAATATGACTTGACTTTATGATCCATCTTATTCACAAGACAACTTTTGAGTTAAAGAGGAAATCAAAACTAAAACTTAAGAACACCTGGAAAATAACAGTAACGATACTAACACATCTAAATGATTCAGCTTAAGCCGAACTCAGAATTAAGCCCATGTCTTAAATCTCACATTAATAATTTAGAAGGGGCCGGCCTGGTGGCGCACTGCGCTAGTGCGCTGCTTGGGAAGCGCGGTGGCGCTCCCGCCGAGGGTTCGGATCCCACATACAGACCGGTTCCCGCTCACTGGCTGAGCGAGGCGCGGGGGCAACACCGAGGGTTGTGATCCCGTGGCCAGTCCCGGTCCGGTGCGGGGGCGACACTGAGGGTTGCGAACCGTTGCCGGACACGGAAAAAGACCAAAAAAAAAAAAAAATAATAATTTAGAAGAAATAAATAAATGCTAACTCAAGGAGTTAGGGAAAAAAATTAAGGAAAGCAGAAAGTAGGAAATGTACTAAAGTGGAAACCCACCAATTAGAAAGAAAAAAAAAATTACAGAATAGAGACATCCAAGGCACAGCACACTGGTGGAAACAAAACACACATACAGTAAAAAAAGTAGGTCAACTGTTAGCTATGTTAATCAAGAAAATAAGGGAGCACGCATAATATGTTATAAGGGGGAAAAGACGTATGCATAGCAGAGGATGAGATCACTTTGCTCAACTCCAGGAAAATAAAGTTGAAAACTTGGATGAAATGGATGGTTCCTGATGCAAGATAAGATGTAAAAACTAAATGGACCAATTACCAACAAAGTTGTCCAAGTGCTGCCTGCCAAATACCCACCAGAATGAGATAATTTCACTGAAATCTTAAGGAACAGAAAATTCCAATGCTACTTAAACTGATCCAGAGCACTGGAAAAAGAGGAAAGTTTCCAAACCCTCCAGCATTAAATACAAAACTTTCTCAAAGATAACAGGTGCACATGCACACACATACACATACTAGTCTCACTGATAAATATGAATGCAAATATTGTAAAAATATAAAACAGTATATAGCAATATATTAAAAAATACACATGGCCAAGTAGAGTTTATTTCAAGAATACATGAATGATTCAAAACCACAAAATATATTAATAAAATTCATCATATTAAAGGATCAAAAGAATCATATGATCATCTCCACAGATGTTGAAAATGGCATGTGATAAAAATTCAACGTACATTCTTAAAAATTTTTAAAAAGTAGGAATCAGTAAATACTCCTTAATATGATTAAATGTTATCTACCTCAACCCAGTTCATTCTAGTCAAAGTTACTTAACATTATCCTAGAAGTACTGGACAATGCAATTAAACATGACACAAAGAAAGAGGTATGCAAACTGGAATGAAGGTTATTGTGTAGCTGGAAAACAAAATAATTAACTGAAATACTGTTAAAAACATAAATGAAGTCAGGGGACTGTGTAGAAAATTAACATAAACTTTTAGACTTTATGTATAATAAAATTATGCTAAATTTTAAACAGAAAACTTCATTAATAACAAAAAAACTTTTTAAGAATAAACTCTTAAAAAAGTACGAGATCTCTGTAAAGTAAAATGCATCTGGAAAAAACCAAGCCAAAAAAAAGGACTTAAATAGTCACCATTTTTAGATAGGGCACTATGATTTAGAATAAAAAGCTTCAACATAATAATGATGTTAAATTTCCCTAAGTTAATCTAGAAAATTAAAACTGTCCAAAGGGGGGAAAAAACAAATGTATGTATTTGTTTTGTGTATCAACAAGTTGATAATAAAGTTCAAATGGAATACTTAAAACATTTTAAAATTATAGTTATTAAAACAATGTAGAACTGGTATAAAAGGAGAAAGGCAGATCAATTGAAGATTAATTAGAATCTAGAAACATACCTAAATAATATGGAAATTTACTATATGACAAAAGTCCCATTTCAAATTAGTAAGAAAAGGATGTATTTTTAATAAACAGCTTTGGAAAAACTAGGCAGTCACCTGGAAAAAAAAAGTGAAACCCTAAATTCAGGACAGATCAATGATTTAAATGTAAAAAATCAAATAATGGAAATAGTCAACTTTACTTTTAATATTAAACTCTAATAACATATTTTCCCCCTTGAGAAAAGGTACAGAAAATATATACCCAGTAAGTTATGATTTGCATCACTGTATATGGCATTTATGAGGGTACTTCATAAAGTTCACAGAAAGATTGTATTATCTTTCAATTCTATTTTCCACAAACTTTTTGAAGTACTCTCATATATATATATATATATATGAAAACATTTATGTATGTATATGGTATTTCTGGAAGGATATACAAGAATCTGGTATTGGTATGTCTCTCTTTGAAAGGGAACTAAAAGATGGGTGTAAGAGGTAGGAGAGGGATTTACTTTTTACTGTTTGAACCAGGAAAATGTATTAATTAAAAAAAAAAAAAAAAAGCACATGCCAGAAAACAAAACCAAAAACCCTGTATCTTATATAGTATATTATTAGTAGGACCTAAAAGATTAATCTGGTAACCCAAATTCTGCCATTAAAATCTTCTGTAGGGGTCTGAACTGTATGTGAAAATAACATAAGAGAACTGATTGTGTTGTTACCGTGTCTTACAAGACATATCAATTAAGAGGCAATTTTCTGAAGGCAAAATAATATCCAGGTCCTTTGGGAATTTTACCCTGGAGTACTGGTATGGATAAGCTATTACTTTACTATAAAGTAGTTAAGGAAGAATACCCTTCCTTTCATTTTTCTTCTAGACATATTGCATATTTTATGGCCTGAATCTGTATATACGCGAAAGTCCAAAAAAATAAAAAAACGACTTTGATTTAAAAAGTATCTCAAAGCAATAGAAAAAAATCATTTTAATTTTTGATACATATTAAAACATTTTAGTCAGTTCTTCCTGACAGCATAACACGACAAATACACAAGACCTCAAACATGCTTTAAAATGACATTCAGCAAAATATTTAAAATTTAATAAATAGCAATAATCACACACAGATACATTTTTCATACTCAATCATTAAGCTACTAAAACAGACACCTGAAGAATAAATAAATAGGAATTGACAATAATAAAAATATGCTGGATTTTGCAATTCATTCTACCTAAAAAAGAGGGGTGATCTGAATGATTTCTTAATTTGCTTTTCTTCAAGATTGTAGCATGATACCCCCATGAATAAAATATATTGAAAAAAATCACTTACAATAATGCAGCTTTAAATACAACTAATAAATATGAAACCAGCACAGCATTTTCAAGTTGTAATAAAAAACGCCCTCCCCACCCCCCATAAAAGCTATGGAAATATATAGTCATTGTGGTAGCAAATAATAGTATTTAAAGTGATAGTGCTTGTGCACTAAACTCATCTGAGACCTTGATACGATTTTAGTGCAAATCCCTAGGGTCCAATACAACCATAACCCTATATTAGGGAAAGACATTACCAGTTGGAACTTATCTTGTACAATTTTTGTACATATTTTATAAAGTTCAAGATTTAATGCATAGTAGAATATCTTCATCTGCTTAATGATGTCTTTAAATAGAGATGAAACAAGAAATGACTTGGGATGTTACCATTTGGTTTGTACCATATTAGAGTATTAAAGTCAACATTAGAAAATCTATAAAAGAGTTTTGTTTCTGCCATTAATTTATCTAATTCTACCTAAAATTTACATCACTGCATTTAAACATAAAGGAAAAATTTTTAGAGAAAGTTTTCTTCCCTTTGACAAGTTCACATTATGATAAAATCCAATAATAGACAAATTGTTATACAAACAAAAACACAGGTGAGTATAAGGATTTTTTTTTGTATATTAACAACCTAATATCTAGTATATTAAGTTACAAGATGTGTTGGCAAAAGCATAAAAGGTTCAATTAAAAGGAGGTACTATTTTGTTATAGCACTACACAATAGTATACAGACATTTGGATTTCTTCTCAACCTTTCAGCAGCAATGTTTCTACCGTGAACTACAGTACCAGGATAAAAACAATTAGTAACAAATGAAAGAACATTATTGAACAATATGAATATATAATGCATTTTTAGCTGCTAAAATAGTAAACTCTAAGTTCATAGAGTTACAAGTTGTTTAATTTAACCATGCGGGCTAACATATAATAAGAAATCACCCTGCATCTTTTTTTCTTTTAAACTAAAACTAGTTTAATTGTAAAGTTACAAAAAAATGAATGGATATTGCTCCAACCTGTACACAATCTCCCTTATGTGATTTGTACCTAACAAAGTAACAAAGCCTCATCATCACTCGTTTCATTTTTCATTGTTGCTTCTAAGCAAGTGTGTGGTATCTGGGCAGTGTGGACAATTCCACAGCGCTCACAGGGGCCATCTCGATTACTTGGCCTTACTCCAGGGTTTGTTGCACTATATTGTTGTCTAAACCCTTGTCCTTGATCTGAGGCAAGATCAAGAAGAGGTCTGGAGCAGTCATTCACATCAAAGTCTGAAGCTCCATCAGCAACTGGAATTAGCATTTCAACATCATCATCTTCTTCTCTTCCATTTACCCCATTATCAAGTTGTCTCAAAGGACTCTGGTTCTGATTTATGGAGCTTGATCGCCCTAATGTAAAACGTACCCAACGTAGCCCCCGAGTCACACGACTTAGTGCGCTTGTAAGCTGGTGACTTGCTGGACTCACACTTGGGGGTTCCACACTTGTCACATCCCTTCCATTTTCTGCAGGACCACCTCGAGTAGTCTGGGTTGAGGAACTTCCACATGCTCCTATTGCTGCTTCTACTGCTGTTGTGGGAGGGACTTTTTGGGGCAAAGGAGCTGCAACGCCACCAGATGCTCCTGCTGCATCTCTTCTCTCATTTTCTGTGTCTGTATCATCAGACTCCATGGAAAACAAACTTCTGTGAGTATGACTTCTTTCAGATTCTCTGCTGGTACTCTGACTAGGGACAACCTCATCTCCATCTGCTGAAACCAAAGCCAATGACCCTGAATGACGTGATCTTGCAAAATTAAAAATACGATTCCAAATGTTGCTGGATCTGCCTGCCATAGGAAGTCTGACTGAAGTAAATCCAAGCTGAGATCGTACAGCTAGCCTCAGATTTTCCAAAACAGAAGCCTGTAATAATAAGAAAAGATCGTAAGATAGCTAACAACAAGGTATTAAGATGCAAGACACCCTTCTCTTAAAAATGTTTTGTGGCTAAAAATTCTACTACTCGTTATCAGGGTCTATGGAAGACATATTAAGTTATCTCACCTATACAGGTTCATCCCACTATAGAATCTAATCTATAACTTGAATCACTGCTCACTGTGTTTAAGATTTTTTGGAGGGACAGCTTGTTGGTATGGAAATCAAAACCCTTGACCTCAGTGTTACCAGCACCATGCTGTAACCAACTGAGCTAACTGGCCAGCCCTGTTTAAGATTTTCTTGAAACTTCATTTTTTATAGACAACTTTAATATTTAATGTCAGTTTTAAGTTATTTTGTTTTAAAATCTCACACAGTAATCCAATCCTAAAGGCGTATCAAAGATAGAAAATAAAATTATTTGATACTTCTACAACTAGGAAGGTAGAAAAATCTCCAACACAATTCACTAAGTGACTTAAGGAATATGAAAACCAGGTCCTTATCTGTTTTTTTTTAAAACATAGAACAAATTAGACTTGATTTATAAGGCTGAAACTTTCCAAAACATGTCAAAATTGGTTCTCAAAAGATTTACTGAATGAATGGATACTGAGGATTTAATTATATTGCCATAAATAAAGGAATTAATAAATTTGTTACACAGCACAGAAAATAAAAAACAGGAAAGCTAAAAAAAATTTACTTGTTTATAGCACTACACAATAGTATACAGACATTTGGATTTCTTCTCAACCTTTATTAAGATTTTTTTCTTTTTTTTTTTGACCACTGGTTGGTATGGGGATCTGAACCCTAAACATGTTTTACTTTCTACAGTTTAGTATTAAATATAAAATACCGTCATCATTCTTTGAAACCTGGTGATTTTTAAGTAGTACATATGGAAAATAACCTTAAAAAAAAAAAAAAAAAACTATAGCATTTACATAAAGTAGTCTTTAAGCTCCACCTAGTGGTTATAAAAAGGAGTATTCAAACTTGAAACAGCTTTTATCAACCTGGCATTTAGTGTATTTAAAATAGAGTATTTCCAAACGATGGTAGTTTCCCTCTGCTAAAACTCAGGCCTCTTTCTTTTACCCTCACAGAAAAAAGAAGTGAATAGAAAATGGAAGATGTGAAGCTTATGTTTTCCATCTCTGGGACTGGTATTGCAATTATTTGTGATTTCCATATAGGCCTTTCCACAGTGCTGGGAACATAATTCACGGAAAGCTAAGAAGATATTATCATAGAAATATTTCATAGTCTAGCTTTAATAAAACACAGACTGTCAATAAGAAATTTGGGTATCAGCACACATGGAATTGTTATGCAAATAAGAAATATTTTTCACCAATTAAGAGGTATCTAAATTTAGAAAAACAAAACAACAAAACAAAAACTACTTGTTCGCATCCCTAATGAACTTCATAGATTTGGTACTCAGCATTCAAGTTGTAAGGCTCTGTGTGAGCACTATGTTATTATATCCAGCAATGAACAAAAGTCTCTTCAGATATCCCTCTATGTTATGCAGCTATCGCCAGCAAGGTCAAAAATGCCTTCGGCATACTTTAATGCCAACTTTAATGTTATAGTTTATCATAGTGAGGTGAAGCTCTCTACTTAGTTAAAAAGTCTGTTTAATTAAAAGGTTGCCAATCTAAGATTCTATGAGGAGACTTTAAGAATGTTTTGGAAATAATTTTTTTTGTCTTTTGTCTTTTTTCCGTGTCTGGCAACGGATCGCAACCCTCAGTGTTGCCCCCGTACCGGACCGGGGACCGGCAACGGGATTGCAACCCTCGGTGTTGCTCCCGCGCCTCGCTCAGCCAGTGAGCGGGAACCGGTCTGTATGTGGGATCCGAACCCTCGGGCGGGAGCGCCGCCGCGCTTCCCAAGCGGCGCACTATCCAGTGCGCCACCGGGCCGGCCCTGGAAATAATTTTTATATACTTCTTCAGTTTACTCAGAAAGCATTTTTATTTTGAGTGAGATAGTAAATTACAAGATTATTTTTCTTTTTAAAAACTGCTATGGAAATTTAATAATTTGTTACAAAAAGTTTCAAACTTGAGAGTTTTACTCTCATTAATGAATAAAATCTAGCTTACTATTCATAAACACATTTTATTTTTAAATGCTGTTGAAGTAGAATTCTCACACAACATTAATCTTAGGGTCCTTGTCTTACCTTACATACAGGCATAGATTTCATTTTAAGAGGTACTGACATAGAGATCATAAATTACAATATACCTGATTAGGCGAACAAACAGGAAAGTCTTCAACTGGTGGTATTAAACCCTGAGCGATCAATTGTCCATAAGAGGGAGGGGCTTCTCTTCTTAACAATTCTGCTTCCACTCTTGACAACTGTGTTTCAAAAGACCTTCGAGAACAGACGGTGGCAAAAAACAGTTAAAAAAGGGGGCAAGGCAAAACAATAATTTTCAACTCGTAGTAATTAAAACAATCTATGAGTATAGCTGATCATTTTTAAAAGTTAGTCATTCAACGAATATTTACTGAATATTTACTGAATATATGTAGGTATAACCTACATATAACCTACATATAACCAACGAATATTTACTGAATATATGTAGGTATAACCCTACATTGGGAATACAAAGATGAAGCAGTCTGCCTGTCTTCATGGGGCTTTACACTAGTAGAACCCTAGGTCACTAAGTTTTAATAAATTGGAAATCCCTTTATAATACTAGAAATAAAAATACTAGATTTTTAATCCCCGAAGAATATGCGGTTGGGCGGGGGGCAGACTTTAGGTGACAATATTTGAAAGTTCTCAGGAGATGCTTTATTCATTACATCCAATGCATTTATTTGTCAGATAAGAACGTGAAATGAATCACCAAAACTTTTTAGGATAGCTGGTTCTTGAACTCAGGACCTCTGACTCTTCATTGTGCTCTTTTGTTGCAATGTGATAAATTTTCTGGCCATTTTTTCTTGCTCAAAGAAAAGATGCAGCGATTATTATAATACTGTCATCTGTGTGCCATCTTAGCTGTCTGGTAGGTAAAGTTCTTTGTTAAATGTATTATTTGTAACTAACCTGGGAGTGAAGGTCATTGTCTCCCCAACAGCCTTCTGGGGACCTGACATTAACTTCCCACAGGTCCAAGTTATCCTGCATCATGCTGAAAACTACTGTCTCGGAAAGTCATTCTTTAATAGTTAACTGTTTCTCAACGAACTAAGAACTCTGAAGTGTGGCTCTTACTGAAGTCTACAGCATGACATTAGCCTTGTGCCCCAGTCTTATCTCCTATTAGTCCTTCATAAGTGTCTTTGGCTCCAGATAAGTTGAACATGTGCTCACTCTAAGCACTGCTGGGCATTCCTACTTCTATTTTCCTTTTTCTTTCTTTCTTTTTTTTTTTAACTACAACACCTTTTTCCTATCTACATTCTACTCATACATTTCATTGGCACCTCACCAATTAAAGCCTTTCCACATCCTCCCATTAGATAAGGTACTTTTGACTTTTATTCCAGTTAGTTTTACAGTTCTTACAGAACTTATACTCCTGTCTTCTTACTCCCATGCACCAATTCTTTCCTCATAATTGTAAACTGCTTGTGCTATTATTCACTTTTCTATTCACCTGTATAGTGCTTTGAACACAGTTCTCAAATATCTGGAATTGTTGAATTGATATGAGGGCACTTCAAAAAGTTCATGGAAGGATTCGTAATATCTTTTCTTCTTGAAGTATTGTTTTTTAATTCTATTTTCCATAAACTTTTTGAAGTATCCTTGTACTTATAAAAACACAGGGTAAAAAACTACAACTGAGAGTTGAAGCTTACAAAATTCTGATAATACAGATTAATCTGAGAACAGGAGCTGGTAAATATAAATTGGCCTTTCTCGCATCATAACTAAGCATTAGTTTGTAAAGTTTTTAGCCTTTTGAGTCTTGGGCTTTTCACACTAGTCTTATAAATCATAAACAATATTTATCCATTTATAAACTAATATAAAATAAAAATACATTGCTAATCATTAAAGTAGTTGTTTAAAATATTTGGGCCATGCTTTTACTGTACAGAGCAAAACCACTATCGTTTTGTTTTGATACTGACCTTCGTTCAAACATTCTCAGAGAATAAAGCTTACAAGTACATCCCAGTGCAATGACGAGTAACAAGCCACAAATAAGGCTCCCTATGACGGCTGCAGTTATGACTCTGGTAGGCACAATTACTGGGCAGTTCTCCTCATCGCTCCCATCACCACAGTCATCTTGAGGATCACATACCCAGCTTTCAAACACACAACGATTATTTTTACAATGAAAATTTCCTGGCTGGCAAAAGAAGCAGTTTTTTTCATCTGATCCATTTGGGCAATGATTCTGATAGTTGCAGCGATCAGAACGAGGATAACACACACCATTTCGGGAACATGGAAATTCTTCCTTTTGGCACATGGTACAATTGATTTCATCCCTTCCATTTGGGCAATGCCAATATCCATCACAATGCTGCTGCTCAGTATAACACCCCCAGTTACCTCCGCAGGGTATTTCCCATGGCAAACAGAAGCCATCTACTTGGTAAGTAGCATTAAATCCCCTTGCAGCGTTCACTTTATCGGCACAAAAATGTACCCTTATCTGTCCAGAAGAAGAAACAACTGTAAGAGGTGCATGAGAATCAAAAGCAGTTAACACACGCAGAAGCTTGTGTGGATTTTCCTCTAATCCATCATATATTTTGACATAGTCACCATAACCAGTACCATCAAGTTTAAAGTCAGTGAAGCGCAAAATGACTTTACGATGATCACCAGTGTCTATTAACCAAGTGCAATTGCTTCCAGGAGGATAAAAGTCTGGATAATTGGGAGAATTGAAAGTACCATAAAAATATTTTAACCATTGCCCACAAGTTGGCACGTCACAGTCTATCTCATCTCCTAGGTCGAGGCAGTCAATGTTCCCATCACATTTTAAGGATTCAGGGAGGCAAGTGTAAACTTTGGTGAAACGGGAAAGACACTGGAACTGGTTGTAAGCACAGGGCTGAAAAGCAGCAGCTGTTGGAGGATTAGCTTCCTTGGCACAGATCTCTTCATCAGAACTATCTCCACACTCATCCATGTTATTGCATTTCCAGGCTTCTGGTATACACTTTCCATTACCACAACGAAACTGATCACAAGAACAGTTTGGTTCCTCAGATTTCCCTGGGAGGATGTGGATAGGAGAGAGACGGAGAGGGAAGCAGAAAAAACATACTCCTCAAAAGATATATAACAGCAAGTGGTATTTTCATAATAAACAATTAGGCCCAAGTGATAGGGGTTAAAATAACCTTATTTTAAAAAATGGGTTAAGTTCTAATGACAAAGTAGTACTGGCACATCAATTACTCAATAATTCGATTTATTGAATGCTCATTACTTGTTCCATAAAGCTCTTTGTATTTTGATCTAAAGGGAGAAGGGACCAATTCTGCTTTTGCAGACAGCTATTTTACTGCAGAACATTTAATAAAATGATGTAAGATACACAAGCCAATAAGACATATTGCCTAAGAATTTTAAATAACTCTTTCATAAACACCATTAAAACAATGATAGACATTTTTTAATGAAGAAAAATTTATCTACAACAATCACCTGTTCAAATAATTTTTTCATAATGTTCTGTAGTTCTTGTCTCTCTCTATACGTATGTATACATAAATATATATATATATATATACATACACACACAATTTTGCTATATACATGATAGTGTATTTTGCAAGCCCATTATTTAGACTCAAACTTTTGCCAAGACTATCATAAGATCAACTTTATACTGTTTATAATGTTTCATGTAATCATAAAACAGTATTTCTAATTTATAATTTCTATTGTTTTAACATGACTGCAAAATACTACATGAATCTGAGCTAAAGGTACATACATTTATTCATCAAAATAAAAGGAAGGGGACAAAAAAATTGAGGTGCTTACAGAATTCTAATTACCTTTGTATACCATACTAAATATATAACAATAATGAGGTAGGGAAAGGCAACCAAACAACATTAGATTCCTGCAGTACCCAAATTGACAATTTGGGGCCAGTACTTACTTTTCATCAACAACTTATTTATCAGTAAATAGGTGATAAATAGGTAATTAAATATTACCAAGACCTTGTTTTTAAGAAAAAAGATAAAAAGCATATGTTTGCTAAAGGAGACTATGTAATCTCAAAAGATGCAAAATAATTTTTAGCAAAAAAATATACATAACTCTAATGCTCTGGATTATTCATTTTTGTATAATCTGGTCACCTTTTTTTGGATACAGTTGAAGAAAAGCAAAAGATAACTTTTCTTTTTCTGAGACTAAACTATGAAGATGAAACTGGTTATGCTTTATTTTTGAAGGTGTAAAAACAATGGTAATTCACACACAAAAAATATATTCTAAAGTAACTTTCAGGATATGGGTAAGCACTTGAGGGAAAAAACTACTTGCAACATAAAAAAATGCATTTTAAAAATAAATGCATTCGAGATGTTTAGTTTTTGAAATTAATTATTTTATTAGGATTATATAAAACATCCTTTGGAAATCCAGCCCCAGAACACCTGATTTTAGCATCTAATCCTCAAACTCAGCTGCCTTGAGGGCCTAGTCATAATTAAATGGACGTTTTGAAATTAGCTTCAAAGTGACTGAGCAGTTAAAAATCATAAAATTCGGTTCAATATTTTTCTTATTACTTAAAAACACACCTGAAAAATATGCCAGTCTGAAACCCTTTCTAGAGATGCTGTCGTCTGAATGAAACCTGATCCAGACATGATCTTGTGAAGAGATATATGGAGGTGGAATTGTGGAACCACAAGCTCTGTAACTTTCAATATTCTTGTATGTTTCTATCGTCAACCAGTCCAAACTGCATCTTCTGGACCCTTGAATATCAAAATCCTGAAAACTATACACACACAGAAAAGTTATGAAAGACTATTAATAAAGTAATTTTGGAAAAAAATTCATAATAAGAAAATGTAACTGAGGACATTATTATAAGCCTCCATACATTCACTGGTTTTCCTGAATTTTCCAGGCCTACGATCTTATCATCAACAAATAATAATACCACTTCTGTGTTCCTAATATTTGTATCTCTTTTCCAGGTTCCAGAACCTTCACATTCCTTCTGCATAAGTAATACCAGATTCCAAAATAATGCTAAAAAAACAGGTGATAGTTGGCACCTTTTTCTTTTTCTTCTCCATGTGTGTTTATTTAGGAAAGACCACTTCTAATTCAAAATATCCTAAATTGTTCTGTGTTGGAACCAGAAAACTACTTCATAATTTGATGAACTGAAGAACACACAGAGAAAGTCAGCCTTCTCTTACATTAGATTAGTACATCTGCTTGCTTAATGAAAAGTTTGTAGCATACATTTTCAGGAGAACAAACTGCACAAAATCTGAATAGAATAAAAAAAAATTAAAAGTTAACAAACAAAAAAACATTTTCAGTGAAAAGTCCCTAAGTTTGGGGATACTTTTTACATAAATCACTTTAGATCTAAATCTCTTATAGTTCATAAAATATGGGCATAAGTAGAGGACAAAAAAGTCAAATGAATAAAAGTACATATAAAATTAGTATCTGCTTGTGAAAAAAGAGAAGCCAAAATATAATTTTCCAGTATCTGAACAGGTCTCATCAAAAAGTGATCTGACTTTATCTTCTTGCCTCTGCCTTAAACTAAGTAATAATGCAATTATCCAAGGATTATTATATCAGGATATTTCCTCTTTAAATATTCTGAATAGCTGTAACAAAAGCTGATAGACCTTCCAGTCTGGAAATTTGTTTCCAGTTTTTCACTATCATGAAGGATGATTTTGAATCCTTATACAATACATGTGTCTCTCTCTCTCATACACATGAGCAAGTATTTTTCTAGGACAGTTTTCTAGAAGTAATATTCCTGTGTTAAAAGATGATTCCTTTTTAAATTTAACAGACACTGACATAAAATATTCATACTAATTCACAATTCCACCAAGTATGTATCAAACTACCCTATAACCCACACCTCTAGCAAAATGAGGTATTCTATTTTTTAAAAATGTATTGCCAATTAGGTGGACAAAAGATTTATTGTTCTATTTTGCATTTCCATATTTACTGATACTGAAATACCTTTTCCTATGTTTATTGGCTATTTTTATTTCTTTTCCTGTGAATTGCCTTGTTACAGTCTTCATTCATTGAAATTTTTTCTTATTTACTTAAGAACTTTTTATATATTATAAACATGGACTTAGTTGGGGGAATGTCTGTTATGCATGGCATGTGTACATGTACCCATACCCACATTCTCTCCAGTAGTTGATGTGGTTTGTCTTTTTCATTTTAATAATTGGTGGGTGTGAAATGGAATCTCTTATGTGGTTTTTAGTGCACTTCCCTTGAGACTAATTACGTTGCACATCTTTTCATATGCTTATGGGCCACTCATATCTTCTGTGAAGTGTCTGTTCTTCTGCCCATTTTTTAAAAATTGGTTGTCTTTTTGAGTTATAAAAATTCTTTTTATATTCTGGATTCAGGCCCTTTATTTGATATGTGTATTACTAGTCTTTTCTTCCAGTCTATAAGTTCGCCTTTTCATTTTCATAATGGAATCTTTTAATGTGAAAAAGTTTTTAATTTTAGTTTTGATGAAGTCTAATTTATTATTTTTTCCTTTATGTTTTAGCGCTTTTAGTGGATACCTTTGCCTACCCTAAGATCCCAAAGATAATTCAACAATTTTTTTCTTATATTTTAGAGTTTTAGTTTTTACATCTATACCTAGGATTTATCTTGAACTACTTTTTGTGTGTTCTCAAGTAGGGGTCAAGATCTTTCTTTTTCTTCTTACATTTATCTAGAAAATAGAATATACTAATTTTTGTTCTACCACACAGTTAAAATACTATCTGATTACCCTGAACTTACGGAGGTTTGGTTTTA
>NW_007734549.1:25036-35498 GCF_000696425.1 Galeopterus variegatus | reverse complement strand
ATTGGTTGTCTTTTTGAGTTATAAAAATTCTTTTTATATTCTGGATTCAGGCCCTTTATTTTATTTATTTATTTATTTATTTATTTATTTATTTATTTGGTCTTTTTCCGTGTCCGGCAACGGATCGCAACCCTCGGTGCTGCGCCCGCACCTCGCTCAGCCAGTGAGCGGGAACCGGTCTGTATGTGGGATCCGAACCCTCGGCGGGAGCGCCGCCGCGCTTCCCAAGCGGCGCACTATCGCAGTGCGCCACTGGGCCGGCCCCCAGGCCCTTTATTTGATATGTGTATTACTAGTCTTTTCTTCCAGTCTATAAAGTTTGCTTTCATTTTCATAATGGAATCTTTTAATGTGAAGAAGTTTTTAATTTTAGTTTTGATGAAGTCTAATTTATTATTTTTTCCTTTATGTTTTAGTGCTTTTAGTGGATACCTTTGCCTACCCTAAGATCCCAAAGATAATTCAACAATTTTTTTCTTATATTTTAGAGTTTTAGTTTTTACATTTATACCTAGGATTCATCTTTTTTTTTTTTTTTTCGTGTCTGGCAACGGATGGCAACCCTCAGTGTCACGCCCGTACCGGACCAGGACCGGCAACGGGATCGCAACCCTCGGTGCTGCGCCCGCACCTCGCTCAGCCAGTGAGCGGGAACCGGTCTGTATGTGGGATCCGAACCCTCGGCGGGAGCGCCACCGCACTCCCAAGCGGCGCACTGTAGCAGTGCGCCACCGGGCCGGCCTAGGATTCATCTTGAATTAGTTTTTGTGTGTTCTCAAGTAGGGGTCAAGATCTTTCTTTGTCTTCTTACGTTTATCTAGAATATAGAATATACTAATTTTTGTTCTACCACACAGTTAAAATACTATCTGATTACCCTGAACTTACGGAGGTTTGGTTTTATACTTTGTTAGATTGGGTTTGTTTAAACCCACTTAGTTTAAACTAAGGGCAAAGTAGAAACAGAAAATTGTACACTTCTTCTAGAAGAGGTCAGCCAGAGATAAGCTCTGTAGTTGTGCATACAGATGTAAACTTGAAAAGTATGACAGTTACAGGGTCCCAATAGCAATCCCAAGGTGTTTAGGAAGCCACTCTAAGTCAGCAAGTTTCAAACTCCAAACTGTCTCCCTGTGATGAACGGGATTCAAACTCCAAACTCTGCCTCCTCTGTGGTGCTCAGTAGCTGAAATCCTTGCAAAGCTTTTTCAGCCTTCCAGTTGTTTCTTGGGGTCTCCTGTAAGCATGCATAGTTCATGGGTCAGCAAAGGATTTGAGAGGAATTTATATGCAGACGTAAGGGCTTCATAGTTTGTGGCTCTCTCCTTTCCAGGATTTGCTTTTTCAGTTTCCAGTCACTCTAGTAGCCTCAACTCCATTCTGACACCTCAAGCTTTCAAGACCATGATGATCTACTTGAGTTCCAGTCACTCCATGCTGCACGGACTGGTGAAAATCTTCAGGCAGCTGGCAGGAAACCAGCATTTTACACCCAATGTGGTTCCTTCTCTCGAGAGTGGAATACCTTCCAGTTTCTGTCAGCTTCTGATTACTCTCTAGTGCCTTGAAATAGTTTTTAAAATTTTATCCAAAGTTAATAATTGTTTATGGGAGGGCCAGTTCCACTGAAGCAAGAGAATCTCTTAATCTACTTTTATTTATTTTTTTAGTTTCCAGTCACTCTGGTAGCCTCAACTCCATTCTGACACCTCAAGCTTTCAAGACCATGATGATCTACTTGAATTCCAGTCACTCCATGCTGCACAGACTGGTGAGAATCTTCAGGCAGCTGGTAGGAAATCAGCATTTTACACCCAATGTGGTTCCTTTTCTAAAGAGTGGAATACCCTCCATTTTCTGCCAGCTTCTGATTACTCTCTAGTGCCTTGAAATAGTTTTAAAAATTTTATCCAAAGTTGATAATTGTTTATGGAAGGGCCAGTTCCACTGAAGCAAGAGAATCTCTTAATCTATTTTTAGTCCACTAAAATGTTTAAGATTCCCAAAAGCAGGGACCTTGTCCAGAACAAGAAATCATCAACAAATATCTGTTCATGTATATACCCTATCAGATTTGGTTTGCTAATATTTAGGATTTTTTAATGCATTTATAAGTAGAATTAGTTTTCAGGATTTTTTTTTAGTGTTCCATATAGTTTACATTATAAAAGCACTACTAACATACCTGTGCCCTGTGCCTCTTCAGAATACAGGGGAGAGATTTCAATTTTTTCATGTTTTTTGTTTGTTTGTTTGTTTAATCAGCATTTCTTAAACTTTTTCCAGTCAGTTTTGATAATTAAAATTTTTTTAGAAATTATTCTTTTAATCAGGATAGTGAAATTTATTACTACAAAGCTGTACACAGTACTTTCATAGAATTTAAAGATTTTTCATATCTATGGTCTTTAAATTTGCTTTGTTAGTAAAGTTCTGTTTTATCTTTCACAATTTCATGCCACTAATTTCTATTTTGCATTATTGCAATGACTAGGGGTTCTGGCACAGACTGGAAGGTGCATTCTTGTCTTCTTCTTTGGTGCTGGAATTAACTTTGACACTGTTTGTTTTTTAAAATTTTTTAACAGACATCCTTTATCAGGTTATGAAAATTCCTTTTCTGTTCATCTGGTAAAACTTGCCTATAAAACTATCTAGGTATGGAGCTTTATTTTGAATGTTGATTCTATTTCTTTAATGGCTATTGATTTCATCAGTTTTCTAATTCTTCTCGAATCAACTTTGGTAATTTACATTTTCTACAAAATAATCCATTTCCTCTAATTGTATAAAAGAATTAACATAAAAGCAATATGCTATTATGACTTTTATAATCTCTATTATATCTATAATTACATTTTTTCACATTTTTATTTAGTTGTATCTCTTCTTTTTTCTTGTCTTGCCTTGAGTTTTGCCTATTTTCCTCACTTTTTCAGAGAGCCAATTTTTTGTTTTATTGAATCATTTATTTTCTTGATCTTTTTTTCTAACTTAAAATTTACCCTCTAATTCTTCTAAACTTGAGTTAAATGTTGAGCCTTATTATTTTCCATCTTACTAATTTTTAAATCAGTGCAGTAAAAGCTGCAAAGTTTTCTCTAAGTACTTTTTCCATGTGTTCCAACAATCTTAATATGTAATACTTTCACTATGGTTTTTAAAAAAATACCTAGTCCCAGGGCTGGCCCCGGGAGAGTGCGGCGCTTGGGAGTGCAGCGGCGCTCCCGCCGGGGGTTTGGATCCTATATGTGGATGGCGGGCGACACCATGCCAAGGGTTGCATCCCCTTACCGGTCACAAAAAAAAAAAAAAAACCTAGTCCCACTGCGATTTCTTCTTTAATGCAGGAGTTATTTGGGAATATGTTTCCAAATGTATAGGTTTTGTTATTTTTTTCCCTTTGTTTTAATTGCATTGTGATAAGAAAACACAATCTGAATGACATAGAGTCTTTAAAATGTACTAAAGAATTCCTTTGTGACTTAACAATTTTCTATAAATGTTCCACATATCTTAAAAGAATGTGTGCTGTCTGTTGAAATAGATATAAACATTAAAGGTGTGTTAAAAATCTTCCATTCTAATTGTCGATTAGTTCAAACTTGCTTGGTAATTCTCCACATTTTGCTTTGCATGTATTTTAGGCTATGTTTTTAGGTACACAAAATTCACCACTATTGTATCTTCCTAGTAGATTATCCCATTTGTTACTAGTCTTTTGTGCCTTAAGCTCAATTATATCTGATGTTAATCCTCCTACACTAGCTTCTCTTGATTAGTATCTCTGAGGCTAATCTTTATCTATCCCCCCGCTTTTTAGAATTTCTGTATTAGTTTTGTTTTAGGTATGTTCTTATAAGCCCTCTATAGTGGGATTATACAAACCAACCAATAAACCCAATGGGATAATCTGCCTTTTAAAAGTTTGAGTCTATTTGTGTGTTTTTATAGCCTTCCTATTTGGGAAATTCACATTTTCCTCCTTTCCTATTTTTTGAATTAATATATATTTTTTTAAAGTTTCTTTTCTTCTATGAGATGCATCAGATTGTTATTTCTATCTTTTTTTAGTAGTTACCTTTAGATATTTTAATTCAAATACTAAAACATTTTTTTCCTAACAAAGGCCAAGTAAGAGTTTTGTGTTTCTATTCTCTCAAGTTGGGTGGAAACAATTTACAACTTTATTTTCACTAACCTCTAACTGAAATTTAGGATTTCTTTCATTTAAAATATTAATGACAAACCATGACAGTACTTATAGTACCTGCCACTCTGTCACTATTAGAAATCAAAGTTACTACTTTGAAATTACAGGAGTTATTAGAATGATCACTTGATCTTGTTACTGTATTAATAAATAAGCATATATTACTATATTATTTTTAAAAATATCTGATAGCTGTACTTTAATATAATTGGCCTCCTTTGTAATGCTATGTATTTTATTTTATGAATTTACAAACATTATCCTAAAAGAGAATTCATTTTTCACCAGACTACCAAGTGTCCATGGCACAAAAAAGGATAAGAAAGAATCTCTTCCATAATAAAACTTAAAATGTCTGGTGTAAATTTGTGTTCCAACTTGACTTTGTGGGCTGTCTTAGTATTAAATTTTTTCAAACATTCTGAAATTTTGGGTTGCAAGCTTATTTTGTGGAAGGTTTTTTGGTTCTCACTTTTTTTTGTTTTAACCCTTTTTACCTCTATGTTCCCCAACCTGGGTTTCCATTCCAGAACCAGTCTTAAATAGTGGTCCAGAGTATCACAGATCCTCTCACAGAGTCAGTAGGTGGCACAGTTATATATCTGCCAGGGTATGTCCTCTCACCTCTCTAAGCTCTCAGCCCCCATATAAGCTCAAGCAGTGGTTAGTGGAAGCTTTTTTCAGCCTCCTTTCCTGAACAAAATAGCCTGATCCTAGTCCTTGGATTCAAGCGAGGTGCTAGGATGCAATCCTATCTCCTATGGATAAGGTGGCCTTTGTTGATTTTGGTGGGTTCCAAAGGAGAAATGCCTTTATGTCACCATCTTCAGCCAGTTTTACACAGAGAGCTCTTAGTGTCATTTGTTTATTCTCCGTAATTTTAGTTTCCCTCTTCTATCTAGATTTTTTAAAACCATGTTTCTGATTCTATTTTACTAAGAATTTTAATTTTGTTTTAAATTCCAGAGTGAATCTGATTTTCTTTTTACCAAAATGATTTAAAGCATCTATCTATCCTAGATAATCATACCCTTTTTCTTCTGACTTATTAATATTGTAAACTAATTTAATTTAAAACTTCCGGGCCGGCCCGGTGGCACACTGGAGAGTGCGCCGCCTGGGAGCGCGGTGGCGCTCCCGCCGAGGGTTCGGATCCCATGTGGAGACCGGTTCCCGCTCACTGGTTGAGCGCGGTGCGGGCACAACACCAAGGGTTGCGATCCCGTTGCCGGTCCCGGTCCGGTACGGGCGCGACACTGAGGGTTGCGATCCGTTGCCGGACACGAAAAAAGACAAAAAGGAAAAAAAAAAAAAGAAAAGAAAGATTTTTCTAGATAAAATATTTATCTATTAGTAGCTTCTTTCAAGTTTTATACAAATATACATATACACAGGCATGCACCTATAATCACGTTTTAACTGATTTAGGTAGAAGACTCTACCTAGATCTCCAAGTGAATTACTAAGTTTTGTTTATCCCACTGCAAAAGATTACTCTTGATCCTAATAAGCTATGTTGAAAATGTGTATTTTTCATTAAAAATTAGCTTAGAAGAATATAGATGGCTCACTGCAAATACATTACCATCATTAGAAAATATTCAAAACATAAGCCAGATGTGCCGTCATTCTAAAATGATACAGCTATACTTTATTATATATAAACAATCTTCTTTTTATATTACTGCATGTTAAGTAATGATATTTAGGAACTGAATTTATATTTTGTAATAAAATATTATGTATATAATAATAAAGGTATCAGAATTACCTTATAGTAATGATTTCCCCTGGGTTTGCCCTTATGAACCAGCTACAGTTGATTTTGGCAGGATATTCAGAAGGCCAGCCTGGGCTCGTGATTATACCACTTGGTGCTCGAATTTGTTCTGAAGTCTCTCCACAAGCTGGAAGATAGCCAAAGCAATCTTAGCTAATAATTATACTTTAAAACACACCATTAAGTAAATCAGTGTTTATTATTAAAAAAACCCAAAAAACTTTAAACATCAAATCATATACAATAAGATGTGGTATTATCAACTTTAAAAAGCTTCCATTATTCTAACAAGACATTTTAATTTCCTCCTTTTTAGACAAAGTACCTTATCCTAATTAAGTACATGTCTTAGGCCCACAAGCAAATTTCCAAATTGGACTAAATAACAACTCAAGAGTTAGGACTGCTAGCTTTAAACCCTGGAGATCACTCCATCCAACCATCTTTTTTCAAAACTCATCTTTTAAATTTGATTTCTTTATTATAAACTACCTAGAGTTCACTGGTACCAGGGGTACAATGACAGTTATCACAAGTGATGTGGCAATCTTTAGAAATAAATACTAATACTGAACTCAAAAACCGTAAGAACTCAGAATATTTACATAATTGCTTGTCTTCCAAAAGGTAAGACTTGTATTATATCATAATTAACAAATTAATTAATATTCATACTTATCTAAAAGAGTTGTTGAGTGAATAAATGAATCAGTGTGAGCAAAGTGCATGGTACAACCTATGGCCTGAACTCCTATGATTTTGAGTTCTGCTGTTAGTTTCAGGTAACCTAATTTGTAGATAACCAAATATTCCCATTACAATTGGAATTTGGAAAAATTACTTTTTTTTTGTAACAAAGGTCATAGTCTATTCAATTTAGGTTAAGGATACTAGCAAGTATACTATATAATTTAAAGAACTTTATCCAAAATAATTAAAATAAAGCAAGTTCAGCTGGCCTAGCTCAGTTGGTTAGAATGTGTTGGTAATAACACCAAGGTTCAGGGTTCAATCGCTGTACTGGCCAGTTGCCAAAAAAACCCCCCAAAAACAAAAGAATAAAATAAAGCAAGCTATATTGCTTAAAGTCAATCCTTTGTCTACATAATAGCCCATTCCTTGAAGAAAACATGTAATCAATGCTCTAAAAGTATATTCTACCACAAAAAAAAAAAAAAGTTCATGCCTAAAATGGGTTTTTCCTGGAAACAGGGTATATTGCCAAAGGAATCTTGTTTCAAATCACTTTCAGAAGACATTACCCATTTATAAGACATTCTTTTTTATTATCTCTTAACCAAAGCATTCTAAGTCATTTATAGGACATTTTTTATTATCTCTTACCAAAGCATTCTGGAGTAGTATACTGAAGGAATTCTTAAGTTCATGAAGATACAAATAAACAGGCAAGAACAATCATTACACCCCTTACCCAAAATACAGAAAATTGTTCATTTTCATTAAAAGACTCATCTACGGGCTGGCCCTGTGGCTCACTCGGACGAGTGCGGCACTGGTAGCGCTGAGGCCGCGGGTTCAGATCCTATATAGGGATGGCCGGTACGCTCACTGGCTGAGCGTGGTGCAGACCACACCGTGCTGAGGATTGCGATCCTCTTACCCCTCAAAAAAAAAAAAAAAAACCAAAAAACCCAACTCATCTACATTAAAGAGAGTAATACAATTTTGAGTTAAATTACATTTAACTTAGAAGTATAAAACTGACACATAAGTACTCAAATACTTATTAGCTGATTTAACAACAGTGAGATATGGCTGAAAACGAGGTAGAAGTAATTTATGACAAAGTAAAAATCTGCTAAGCTTTAAATAAATGAATTGATTAATTATAGGGGAAAACTAGAAAGAATTTTATAGGCTTTTGTTTTATTAGATTTTAGGAAAAAATTTCCAAATACATGAGAAACCCATAGGTGGTGCTCTTATACCAAAAACTAAAGTTATATTCTGGTATGATACTGAAAAATACATGTTGTACATATTTTATTTTCACATAAATGCTCAGAGATAAAACATACCTCCCATAAATAAGTTATTTTAAGATTCAGTACTTAACATTTCTAATTCAACACATACTTTTAAAACACTATTTTAAAATATTAAAGATTCCCCCAACCAAAAACTACAGTATCATAAAGTTTCTCCCTGAATTTGTTATAAATACATACATTGATGTAGTTTTGCACATTTACAATATGACTGAATTTGTCATTTTGTTCCAGATCCAGCTAGTGGCTTTTTATCAACACATTTTTGCATATACAATATATTGGATAAGTAGATAAATACACTCTAGCACAATCATAACTAATTCCCTTCTAATAGCTAAAAATAAATTCAAATGCCAAAAGAAACCATTAACAATTTTTTTTCCCTCCCTTTGGGGTTAAAAGTTTGCCCATAAGAGGGGTCTTTAAAAAGTTCACAAAAAATGCATATTTTGAAAAACCTATGTATGCATGGACTGCAACATTTTTTTTTGCACCAAAATAAACTCATACTAACTTGTTATAACATGTCTTAACAGGATCTAATTTTAGGCACTCAGAAGGACAAGACATCTTTGAAAAGAGCCCCTATTAGAGTAGCATGAATTCTGCTAAATCTGAAGCAAGAATAAACATTAAATTTATGGTGAAACTGGGTGGATGAATGATGACATAACCGATGCTTTACAGAAAGCTTATGGGGACAAGGCTCCAAAGAAATCAGCAGTTTACAAGTGGATAACTCATTTTAAAAGGGACAAGACGATGTTCAAGATGAAGCCTGCAGAGGAAAATCCACATCAATTTTCAAGGAAAAAATTAGTCTTGTTTGTGCCCTAATTGAAGAGGACCAACAAAAAACCGGAAACAATAGCCAACACCATAGACATCTCAACTGGTTCAGCTCACACAATTCTGAGTGAAAAATTACAGTTGAGCAAAGTTTCTGCTCAATGGGAGCCAAAACTGTTGCGCCCATATTAGCTGCAGACAAGAGCAAAGCCTTCAATGGAAATTTTAAACAAGTGGGATCAAGATCCTGAAACATTTCTATGAAGAACTGCAACAGGAGATGAAACATGGCTTTACCAACAGAATCCTGAAGACAACGCACAATCAAAGCAATAGCTATCAAGAGGCAGAAGTGGTCCAGTCAAAACAAAAGCAGAGTGATCAAGAGCAAAGGTCATGGCAACAGTTTTTTGGGATGCTAAAGGTATTTTGCTTGTGGACTTGCTGGAGGGCCTGGAATGATAACATCTGATTATGAGTGGAGAAAGTTAACCGAAGCTTTAGTGGAAAAACTCCCAGGAAAGCTTCAGCAAGGAGTCCTTTTCCACCATATCAGTGCTCCTGTTCTTTCCTCTCATCAAACAAGGGCAATTTTGCCAGAGTTTAGATGGGAAATCATTAGGTATCCATCTTACAGTCCTGATTTGGCTCCTTCTGACTTCTTTTTGTTTCCTAATCTTAAAAATTCCTTAGAGGGCACCCACTTTTTCTTTTAATAAAGTAAAAAAAGACTGCATTGACATAATTAAATCCCCAGGACCTCAGTTCTTTAGGGATGGACTAAATGGCTAGTACCATCACTTACAAAAGTATACTGAACTTGATGGAGCTTCTGTTGAGAAATAAATTTTATATTTTAAAATTTTTATCTTTTAATTTCATTTTCCTATAGACTTTTTGAAGTCCCCTTGTATATACATGTAGATGTGGAATCAGAAGATCTAGATGCTGTCTGTTCTATCTGCCACTTACTGGCTTTACCATAATGTAAGGTACTAAACCTTTTTGGGTCTTACTTTCTTCATATGTTAAAATAAGGAATTGCTATTTGTCATCTTTTTGGGGGGTATGCAGGGGGGTGGCTGGCTGGTACAGGGACCTGAGCCCTTGACCTTGGTGTTGTCAGCACCATGCTGTAAACAAGTGAGCTAACTGCCCAGCCTAAGAGTTGCTATTTGAATTGAAGGAGTTGCCAAGGTTTATTTCAGCCCTCAATCATGCACCTCTTCTCCTCATACTGTGATATATTTCTACTATATTTCTGATATCTCATCATGATGAATCAATACACTTTTCATTTTCTTACTTTGTATTTTCTCTTTGACCCACTGAAGTCAGACTTCCAATTCTTACTTTATCTCCACAGAAACTATGCTAATAGGCAAAGGCCATCGCTGACCTCACTGCCAAATCCAATGGACCTTCAGTCCCCCACAGGACTAAAGCACTTGACCCTGACTTTCTTTTCTACCCTGACTTTGCTGACATCACCTCTTCTGGTTCTCCTCCTAACTCTGACTGTTCTGTGTTAATTCTCTAGCACTAGATCCTCCTTCCTCAGCAAGCCCCTGATATGTTGGTGTTCATGGTTCATTCCCAAGCCTCTTCTCTTCTCATTCTCAATGGAAGATCTCATCCACTCCAACAATTTCAACTATGATTTATAGA
>NW_007734549.1:23260-24084 GCF_000696425.1 Galeopterus variegatus | reverse complement strand
AGAGAAAATTATGTTAAGTGAAATAAGCCAAGCATAAAAAGAGAAATAGCACATGTTCTCAGTTATATGTGGGAGCTAATAAAAATAAATAAAAAATAGAAAAAAAAGACAACAATCACAATAATTTCTTGAACTTAAGAGAAGAGAATAGATATGATGTTGATGGGGGTGGGAAAGGGGGAGAAGGAGGGGGGAAAGTGAGGAATTGGTAAAGGGCCACGAAAATCAACTACATTGTATAATGGTTAAAAATAAATAAATAAATTAATTAATTAATACCATAGGTAATCTCAAGGATTTTCAGGGACAGAAAAAAAACTAAAGCCAGGCCTCACAGCAACTAAAACTGGATATTTCAAAGCCAGAAATTGAACCTGCCTTTGCCACCTCTTAGGGAATCAATGCCTGTTTTATTTCCTACACATCTGCCCAAATGTTCCAACTGGCTTCCTCTGAGTCCTCTATTTTTAATTTCAGTGCCTTATAAATGACTTCCCAATCACCATAACACTTCAGCTCTAGCACTTACCATCAACTGTAATTTCATTTTTTTTTAGTTTATTATATTTATACTACTGTTATCCACTTCATATTATACCTTTTAAAAAGCTTTGAAGTGGCTTATTATTTCAATCAATTTGATAAAACGTAAGTCTCCATTTTCTCACTTGTAAATGGGGATTAAAACACTACCTAGCACATAAGATGTTGCAAGGATTAAACACACTGCTTAGATTATAGTAAACTATCAAAAAATAACATCGAGGGGCCAGCCCGGTGGCGCACTGGATAGTGCGCTGCTTGGGAAGCGCGGCGGCGCTCCC
>NW_007734549.1:17929-22017 GCF_000696425.1 Galeopterus variegatus | reverse complement strand
AGATTTTATTCCCAATATGCTAATGATTTGAAATAACTAGAGGTAGGAGTTTTCACAGTTTTAGAAAAAAAAATATAGAAACCTCATAGAAATAGCATCCTTTATTACAAGAAGTGGTTGTTTTACTGGGTTAAAGAATTGCTTGGCTTTCTTCTATACTTAGCTATCTTGGGAAGCTGCAAGTGCAGATGGAGATGTGAAGACATTATTCCACTATGAAAGTAAAACGAACACTTTAATTAATGAAGAATATGTCTGGGCTGGCCCGTGGCTCACTTGGGAGAGCGTAGAGCTGACAACACCAAGTGAAGGGTTAAGATCCCCTTATTGGTCATCTTTTTTTTTTTTAAAAAAAAAAAAAAAAGAAGAATATGTCTGAATTATACTTTTAGTTTTGATTAAAATTGGTCTCCGTTAGAAGCAAATGCCTTTAAGAGGGAAGCTTGAACTCAAGCACGTATGGCTACAGAGTATGGACTGATTCTAGATGCAAATGTCATGGATATCTGTGCTAGTATCTGCATTAATATTTTACCTGTTCGTGCAATACTTACAAAGTTATGTAGCAGTGAGTGATCTGTGCCAACACTGCTTTTTTCATAAGCCCTGGTGTTTTAGTGTGGGATTTTGTAAAATGTAAGGAGTTTAGCAGAAATGACTATATTTTAATCTTTGTTCATTTTGCTTCCTTAATATACCTCTTAATTATCAGTATCAACTTTTTGTTCTTGGAACAAAAACATCTACAAAAAACATCTATTTAATTTACTTTGGTCAGTATCTTTAGATATAAACAAATATTAAAGTATTTTAGATGATGATGATAATATACATTTTCACTTTTTATAAATTTCCCATAACTACAGAAATAGAAATCCCCAAATAAAAAAGGTTCTAAATGTTCATTCAAAAGATAGCAACTTTCAATTTGGACAGTATTTTCTTTGTAGGAATAAATAGTGATTAGGCTACCTGACTAGCTCTCAAAAGCCTATTTAATTCATAGTGGAGCTAGTGAATAGGACATCTGGAATGAAAAAAAAAAAAAGACAATGACATTATTACAATGCTACTGGTTAAGTTACACCAAAGATTAAACTAAATACATACTGTTTTTTATTCATCATGTAAGCTATCAATTAAGAACGGGAGAATTAACTGAAGAATGAATAGGTAGAGATTTTCTGAGGGAGTTCTTAATATTTTGATATTAGTTTCCCGGTTTAAAATACAAAGATCTTGAGAGCATGCCCGGTGTCCTAGGCAGGAGCTGAGGGCAGCATCCCCTGCCCGGAAGCAGGCAAGGAGCACACGGAAAACACCACTTCTAT
Organism: Galeopterus variegatus; assembly: GCF_000696425.1. NCBI lineage: Eukaryota > Metazoa > Chordata > Mammalia > Dermoptera > Cynocephalidae > Galeopterus > Galeopterus variegatus. The sequence goes on along the minus strand of NW_007734549.1, from coordinate 20,686 downwards.
GTAGGTGGCCCATCACAGCCACTGCCACAGCCATAGACACTACAAAAATGGCTTGATGCCATAGCAGTAGCCACAACTGCCATGCAAGCAGCTTGCCAGACACTTGACTGCAGTGACACAAGGAGAGTCACCAGCCCAGACCAGAAAAAGAAAAGGCCATCTTTCTCCTCAAAGCCCACTCCAGAGTAACCGAAGAAGCAACTGCTCTACGAGATAACCAGACAACAATGCAGAGATACTAGAAATATGAAAATCCAAGAAAATATGCCATCATCAAAAGAATACAGCAATTCTCAAATACCAGACCCACCTATACAGCAGGAAACCCTTGAAAGGATTGAGAAGGAATTCTGAACAACAATATTAAGGAAACTCACTGAGATACATGAAGACTCAGACAACATAAAGGAAATGAAGGAAAAAAAAATTCCAGGATATGAAGGAGAAAATTTGTAATGAGATTAATACCTTAAAAAAGAATGTAACAGAACTCATGGAACTGAAAGATTCAATGAAATTAAAAATGCAACTGAGAGCTTAAGCAGCAAGCTAGAACAAGCAGACAAAAGAATCTCTGATCTTGAAGATAGTCTTTTCAAAAAAACCCAGGTGGACCAAAAAAAAAAAAGAGGAAAAAACAATTTAAAAAATGAAGAAAATCTAAGAGCACTAGTAGACAACCTTAAGCACACAAACATTTGAATTATGGGTATTCCAGAAGGGGAGGAGAAAGGAAAAGGCACGGAAAACCTATTCAATGAAATAAAACAGAAAACTTCCCAGGTATAGGAAGAGACATAGACATTTAGATCAAGGAGGCTCAAAGATCCCCAAACAGATTTAACTCAAAAAGATCCTCTCCAAGACACATTATAGTCCAACTGGCAAAACACAAAGACAAAGAGAGAATCTCAAAAGAAGCAACAGAAAAGTGTCAAGCCACCTATAAGGGAGCCCCTAACAGACTAACAGAAGACTTCTCAACAGAAACTCTACAGGCCAGAAGAAAATGGGATATATTCAAAATACTGAAAGAAAAAAACCTGCCAGCCAAGAATATCATACCCAGCAAGGCTATCCTTCAGAAATGAGGGAGAAATAATATATTTCCCAGACAAACAAAAACTGTGAGAGTTCAACACCACACACCAGCCCTTCAAGAAATCCTCAAGGGAGTCCTACATCAGGAATCCGAAAAACCATAATCACTCATCTTACTAGCTATAGTTCTGTTCAAACTCTTGTTTTTTCATAATTCAGTCTTTGTAGGCGGTACGTTTCTAGGAATTTATTAATTTCATCTAGATCTACAATTACTCAGAGTATTCTCTTATAACCCTTTTGATTTCTATAAATTTGGTTGTAATGACTGCTCTTTCATTTCTGATTTTAGTTATTTAAATCTTCTCTCTTTTTTCTTAGTCCATCTAAGTAAAGGTTTGTCAATTTTGTGGATCCTGTCAAAGTACCAATTTTTGGTTTCATTGATTTTCTCTATTTTTNTCTATTTTTATTTCTTTTATCTGTGCTCAATTTTTATTATTTACTTCCTTTGCTAGGGCTGGGCTTAGTTTGCTCTTCACTTTCTAGTTTCTTAAGGTGCAAAGGTGTGATTGTTGATTTGAGATCTTTCTTTGTTAATGTATACATTTACATTAAATAAATTTCCCTTTAGGAACAAAAAAAAGAAAGAAAAAAAAAATGTCCTGGAAAAAAAATAAAGAAAAGTCAAATCAAGCTCATGGTGATTAAATTTGAATTCATAAACAATCTCAAAAAAAAAAAGTAAAACAAAAAATACAAAGATCTCATTGTATAGTTTAGAAAACCGGGCAAAACTAACTGACAGAGAAATACTCAGGACTTCTTCATGTTTATCTTGATGCGATTTTAATTATCCTACAAAAAGACACATAACTATAGTTTTAAAACTAGATTAATGCATCATACCTATTATCTTTAATGCAAATATTTAAAAAATGTAAAGTGTTCAAACAACCTCTATTAAAAGGACACATGGGAAAGGAGAGGATCACTTCAAAATAATGTCAAACAAACTGCCCTTCAATTTGAGATTTCATGGTGTTAAAGCCTGGAAAAAAAGAAGTAGGCAAAGAAATTTATGATTAGAGCTGATCTACTTGTTAAAAAAAAAAAAAAAGTTAGAGGCTTCCGGTCAAGATGGCAGAACAGACAGTCCCCAGCGTCACTCTCCCACAAATCAATGAATTTACAACGATAAAAATGTAACATCAGCCAAGCTGGGGCTGCTGGAGTTCAGGGGAAGAGGAGGAGAGACCTATGGAACTCATGAAGGCAGGAGAAACCATGATGGGAGAAACAAAAAACTGTTCTCAGCGTTTCGGGCCATGGCTGCTTTAATGCTGGAGCGCATGGAGCAGGAGCTGGCAGAAGCCGTTGCTGTGCCCTTTAGATGGAGTGACTTGGAGGCGGAAAGGGAAAAGAGGACTTTGGTGGCCCCCAGGACAGCAAGACCACTAATAGGGTTCCCGTGGACCCATGCAGGAGGGAAGAGCCAGAACAGCTGAAAAAGGGGAGCCATTCAGAAGCCAGTGAGTCATTGCAAGGGACCGGCACAGGGCCCATCCCATGGGAAGTGTTGGAGCACGGGCAGTAGGGGAGACGGGCTTACCAGGAGAAAACTGGGACACATCAAGGACAGCTGATCTGCCCCCCAATCAGCGCAGGACCATGCAGAGGAGACTGGTTGGAAATGCAGAATTGCATGGGGTGCAA
>NW_007734549.1:16042-17188 GCF_000696425.1 Galeopterus variegatus | reverse complement strand
AAGACCACTAATAGGGTTCCCGTGGACCCATGCAGGAGGGAAGAGCCAGAACAGCTGAAAAGGGGAGCCATTCAGAAGCCAGTGAGTCATTGCAAGGGACCGGCACAGGGCCCATCCCATGGGAAGTGTTGGAGCACGGGCAGTAGAGGAGACGGGCTTACCAGGAGAAAACTGGGACACATCAAGGACAGCTGATCTGCCCCCCAATCAGCGCAGGACCACGCAGAGGAGACTGGTTGGAAATGCAGAATTGCATGGGGTGCAATTTGATGAAAAACTCAGGCTCAGATCGGAGTGTCTATATAACCCAGGTGCAATGAGTACCTGGAGAGCTGGAAGTGCCTATAAGGTCAACCATTAAACCCAGAGCAGCACAAAAAGCCTTCCCTAGGGAAACAGTAGCAAAGCAGCAATTTACTCAACCACACAGCTCAAGTACTGGTTCCCATAGGAAGTTCTTCCATGTTAGAAGTAAGTATAGGACAAAAAGTTGATTCTGGCCCAGGCATGCCAGCAATGCCTTGGGGCCCACCATGGGACATGAGGCATGGAGCCAAGGCCCCACCCACAACCACTCACATGACCAGAACCTCGGGGCCCTGCCGAGGAACCCAAAGATTAGAGCTGGGACCAGACCCCATTCCCACATCCAGGCACACCACCACCGCCTCGGGTCCTGCCCGGGGACCTGAAGCTAGCAGCTGGGGAGCAGACCCCCTTCCCAGACCCAAGCACATCATGCCAGTGCATCAGGGCCTGCCCAGGGTCCTGGGGTATGGAGAGAGGGACTGGACCCCCCTTCCCACAACCATGCTCACTGTGCCAGTGCCTCAGGGTCTGCCCAGGGACCTGGGGCATGGAGAAGGGGACTGGACCCCCCTCCTGCAACTAGGCACACCTCGCCAGTGCCTCGGGGCCCACCCGGGGACCCAGGCATGGAGAAGGGGACCAGTCTCCCCTCCCGCAACCAGGCACACCGCACCAGAACCTTGGGTCCTGCCCAGGGTCCCGGGACATGGAGAAGGAGACTGGACCCCCCTCCCACAACCAGGCTCACCATGCCAGTGCCTCAGGGTCTGCCCATACACTTGGGGTATGGAACTGGGGATATGACACCCTCCACAACCAGGCACATTGCCAGCACCA
>NW_007734549.1:0-15224 GCF_000696425.1 Galeopterus variegatus | reverse complement strand
TGTTGAACCCCCAAAATATGTATAATCAATTTTGATTCAATAAAAATTAAATAAAAAATAAAACAAAAAAAAAAAAAAGAAAGAAGGTATAATTTCCTGTTCCATAGATGAAGAACTGGGTTTCTTTTCAAAACTGACAAAAGTTGACAGTTTATGATGAAAAGTAGTTGAGACTAAAAGTAACATGAAATCCTTGTGTCTTTGGTTTTACTAAATCACAAAACTGAAATGCAAGTAAGAATCTGCTATGCTTACTGACCATCTAACTTCATAAGATACATATGAAGGGCACAAAAGAAGTTAAGCTAATTCATGCTGTCATGGACATTATAATTTTGTAACAATGATGTATGCTTATCAACTGAATCCAAGAAATATATAACAGCTATTATGAGAGCATACAAGACCATACAGTACTAAATGATATAATGCATACCTAAAGTGATTTTAAACTAAGTGTCACATGTAAAGTTAAACATGTAGTATTATTAAACAGAAACAAAGACCCACCAAAAAAAACTGCATTATGTAAGTACAGAACAGGCAGGGTTATACTTGACTATGAACAAAGGATTTCTTTCACAGAACATAAGTAAATAGAGCCAGAGTAAAAAGCACATTCCAAACTAGTTAGAAGAACTTGAGGACCCAATGCCATGGACACTAGTCAAGCCTGGGTAGACCTACTGTGAAATATGACAGGAAGTGATGTGATATAAACATTTTGTAAAGATTACCTTACAGTGCTATAACCTGTGGAATGAGAAACCAATGAGGCAAAGAGATCAGCTACGAAGCAAGTATAGAAGCTCCTCTCTGTAAAATTTTACTTTGTGAAAGTTTCACTATGGAACAAAAGCACACTCACCCTATTCATAAGCAAAGGATAGCATTTATGGTTAACAATGGTCACTATCACTTGGCCATCTCATTTTTCAGGTATAAAGTGTCTTATAAATATTAATTCCCTTATGGCTGATGAGTACAAAAGCAATTCCAAGTGTTGAAAATCCTAGTGAGAAGGGTTTGATTCTAACGGAAATAAGTGTACTTTAAAAAGAATACCATCTCCCCCCAAAAGCCATATTGGATGATAGTGAGAATGATTCTGAAGGTTAACAAGTGAATCATAAAATACATGGAAAATACTGTGCCTATGTAAACAATAAAAGGCACCAAAACATGCAAAAATTAAAATATGTAGTTAGGTGATTAGCATGAAAAACAGATACCTACTGGCCTACTATTAATTTAGGAGAACGGCAGCACTGGAAATACTTAATGGCTAAGTATGGCACACAGTGCTGAGGATGAGATTTCTGTTGCAAAGCAGAAGTTTATAGTTCATAAAGGCCTGTGAATATCATCAAAGTGAGGAGTATAGTCAGGCCTGTGAATCCCATAGCTGATGATAATGTTATAAAATTAGCTAACATTTATTGAGCTCTTACTGTCTGTCTGGTACTGCCTTTTCTCTTTTCTCATTTAATTCTTACTACTATTATTCCTATTTAACAGAGGGGAAAAAAAAAATCCAGGATATGAAGGAGAAAATTTACAAAGAGATTAACACCTTAAAAAAGAATGTAACAGAACTCATGGAACTGAAAGATTCACTCAATGAAATTAAAAACACAACTGAGAGCTTAAGCAACAAGCTAAAACAAGCAGACGAAAGAATCTCTGAACCTGAATATAAAGTCTTTTCAAAAAAACCCAGGTGGACCAAAAAAAAAAAAGAAAGGAAAAAACAGAGGTCACAAAAAAGCTAGTAAGTGTCACAGCTGGGATGAAACCCAGACAACACGCTTCAGAAGCTGCACTCAACCACTAGGGAGCTCCTATGAGGTGGAAGAGAGCTACTTCAGTAGAATTTCAATTTTAAAAAAGAGGTCTATTTTGATAAAAAGATTTACTGGTTCTATATTAACGTGGACAAAAAGGGTATTGAACCTATAGTAACACACAGAAAAAGGGTATGCCTAGTTTTAAAGCTTCTAAAGACTGATTGCTATTCTACAAATCTATCTAGGGGCGGCAGGCAGGACTAAACTGCTTCTCAGTCTCTTTGAAATTAAGAAAGATTTTATAAACAGCATTCTAGAACCTACCTGTAATAATAAGGATAATGTAAATATAGTCAATGATGGCTAAGATGCTTAGGGCATGGAGTAGAATAGTAGCAACAAGGGGATGAAGTGGAGGTTGAAGTAGACATTTCAAAAGAGGAATGAATAGAAAAAGGGAAGAGCAGAGAAGGCTGGATAACTACTGAAAGGTGGTATATTCCTAAAGATGGTTAATATTGGACAGATAGTCAGTTTGGAAAGCATGCATGGTGAGTACACAGTATAGGGGCCACTGAGAACACAGGACAGGTGATCAACTAAGTGTCATAATCTGCAAGATGAATAAAGTGAAAGCACTGGAACAGCTATTTGTCAGACTGTCATTTATGACATAACTAAGCCCTGAAATGTGAACAGGAAACGTAGGAAGCACATGGCTAGGAGAAATGAGTTCAGTCTGAAAATCACCTTCTTGCAACTTGATTGCATTTGTTGCCCCTACCTACCCAATGTCTTGATTTCTTTGACCTTTAGCTGTCCAGACTCCTTAAATGGGTTTTCTGACTACCTGGTACCTGAGCTCAGCTCTGTCATAATGGAAATGTCAGAACAGTCAACACACTGAAGATGCAGAGTTGGAAGGAGAGAGAGATCGGACATGAGTAGTGTTTCCTTAAAATTACTGCAAATTTCATTCATTTTTAAAAATGAAGTCAGAAAGCGGAACTTCTCCATTTGTGGAAATAATTACTAGTACTCTAATATCAATATTTACTAGTCTAATATGGGGAAGTATTAAATTATAAAAGGTAAGAATAAGTATAAGCAGAAAAAATGATATTAATCCATTATTCCCAACTATCTCATTACTCTCAGACCTCCTACTAGAAATCACCAAGTTCCCACAGCAAGCTGGAAATCCTAAATCCAGCTGTTTATAATTTAGATGAATATTCCTCTGTATTAGGAATAAATGCAGGAATATATTTATTTCTATTATTCTAAGTGACATTCTTTAAGAACCAAAATATTTTACTTGGCCATCAGCTCTAATCAAGGCAGACAATTCCTTGATTCCTTAAAAGTCACTAATGTCCAGAACAAACAAATAACAATCAAGGGTTAGATGGCAGTAAAATAACAAACACACCACAAAAAAAGTCAGAAGAGGCACAAAATATGCATGAAGAGAGAAGAAAGAAAAATGGAGAAACAGTGTCACAGCACAATATAAAGATGAGAACAATTGGGCCGGCCCGGTGGCGCACTGGAGAGTGCGCCGGTTGGGAGCGCGGTGGCGCTCCCACCGAGGGTTCGGATCCCATGTAGAGACCGGTTCCCGCTCACTGGCTGAGCGCGGTGCGGACGCAACACCGAGGGTTGCGATCCCATTGCCGGTCCCCGGTACGGGCGCGACACCGAGGGTTGTGATCTCGTTACCCGTCAGTAAAAAAGAGACAAAAAGGAAAAAAAAAAAAAAGATGAGAACAATTAAACTGAATATACCTACCCTAAACAAAACTATCTAACCAGCTTCAGCCTGAAATTTCTAAGTAGTAAGAATAATTTTGAATTCTGCTAGCAAAGCATAGGATAAGATGAATAGAGATTTGTCCTTTTATATCTTTTAAAGGCATAAGAGGGCAATATTTTTCCTGCAAGGGCATAAAAACTATTGATATGGTATCTATACTTTCCAATTTTAAGCACCACAGAAGACTAACATGCTAAGCAAGCTACTACTTCTATTTCCTGAGTGGGAAAAATTATTAGTTTTTGAAGCTTACTGTGACTCTTGTTGGAAGCATAAAAGAGTTGCAGAAATCAGCACATGAGCAAACTAATTGGCCTTGGAGCTCATGACTTCCTAAACCATCTCTATCAGCTTTGACAAATTTTTTCTATACTCACATCTTCTAGGAGTGTCCCAGTCATTGTGTCCTTTGTCAAAGCTGGTACCCAGAAATAAATATAATAGAGTGTGTTTAAGTGAGAAATTAAAAAGAACTATCATTTGCTTTATTCTGGATACTGTATTTCTATTACTGCAGTTTAAGATCAACTCATCCCTTTACTTATATTGGGCTATTAGTCAACTGATATCCAAAGTCCAGTTTGCTCATCTGCTAAGTGGCTTTTACACAACAGTTGCACAGTACATCCAATTCAAATTCATGCCTTGGCAAAACTACAGATAACTAACATGTTATCACACTTTGAAGAATTATTGTCAAAGTTACACAGGAGAAGAGAAAATGTTAAATGTTTGAATGCAACTTGATTTTATACCTTCACTGGATCTGGCCCACTCAATAGAGTGCATGCACACATCCAGATGAACTTCACTTCTACACTCACAATACAATCTGTTCTGTCTATAGTTCTGGTACTCACATGTACTGTTCTAATGCTGAATTTGTTTATTGCTTAATAACATAATTTAAAAATATAATAATCTTGCTATAAATATATACTTGCTCAAATATTTGATAACATAAAATGTTACAATTTCATAATATACAGATGTGTCACATAAGATATATTATTGTATAATAAAATATTATGAATATATTATATAAATATGAATAAATTATGCAGTATATGGAATATAATACAATTTAAAAATTATAGTACCACCATTGCTTTGCTTTCTAAAACTTAAAGGGAATGCTCTACTCCTAACTGTATGTCTCATAAATAAACTTTCTGAAGGTAGGCAATGACTTTAAAAATTAATAGCATCCCATACTAATGTGTGTTCAGTAGTCCCCCCTTATCCATGGGGAATACGTTCCAAGACCTCCAGTGAATGCCTGAAACCACAGATAGTACCAAACCCTATATGTACTATGTTTTTTCCTGTACATACAAATCTATGATAAAGGTTAATTTATAAATTAGGCACAGTAAAAGATTAACAACAACTAATAATAAAATAGAACAATTATAACAATACACTGTAATAAAAGTATTGTATGTAATAGAAGTACATGATGTGGTCTCTTTCAAAATATTTTATTGTACTGTACTCACATTTTCGGATCATGGTAGACCATGGGTAAATAAAACCGTGGAAAGCAAGACCATAGATAAGCAGGGACTACTTTTACAGGAAAAAACATAGCATATACAGGTTTTGGCACTATATATATTTTTCATAAAATTATGTTAATGATATAAACATTCAATAAGTTCATTACTGCTATTTTTACGTGAATTAATAAGTTTGTCAGCACCACGCTCTCCCAAGTGAGCTAACTGGCCATTCCTATATAGGGATCCAAACCTGAGGCCTTGGGTGTTATCAGCACCACACTCTCCCAAGTGAGCCAGAGACTGGCCCCTCAAGAATTAATAAGTTTTGAAACAATTTCTCAATTTTAATTTCTAATACAGTAAATATTAGTAGCGACAGCTCACATAAACAAAAACTCTTTGAAGTCCTTATTATAGACTGAATTATGTCTCCCCTCAAAACTCATATACTGAAGCCCTAATTCCCAATGTAACTGTATTTGGAGACAGTGCCTTTAGGTAACTGAGGTTAAATGAAATCATAAGGGTGGAGCCCTAATTCAATAGGAATAGTGACCTTCTAAGAAGAGGAAGAGACACCTGAGACCTCTCTCTTTCTCTGAGTACTCACAGAAGAAAGGCCATAAGGACATATGGAGAAGGTGACCATCTGCAAGCCAGGAAGAGAGGCCTCACCAGAAAACAATCCTGCCAAATCTTGCTCTTGGGCTTCCAGCCTCTCAATAACTGGGAGAAAATTAATATCTGTTATTTAAGCCACCCAGTTGTATTTTGTGGTGGCAGCCTGAGCACACTAATACAGTCCTCAATAATTTTTAAAAGCTTAAAAGGGGTCCTCAGAACAAAAATTCCAAAAACCACTGAATTAGACAACAACCATTTGGTTGGGTAAATTAAAATTGTTTGTAAACAATCTTCATAGTTACAAGTTGGAAAGGTAATCATAGTTCTCATTAGCTATTCAAAATAGAAAAATACCTTTATTTTTACTTGATGTATAAAATTATATACCATTTGAAAGCATGTAAAAAAAAGGGAAAGAAACTGTGAAAGAATTAGCACAGGCTACAGAGGCACTTGCTTTTCATTTTCAGGAAACCAGGCTTGTCAGTGTGTTTGACTAGGGCTTACTAACCCTTAGAGTATTGGTTAAGTCTATTAACTTTCTGAACACAAAGTCAGACACAAAACAACAGAACGAACCTTCAGTTTTGCTTCACATGAGAAAAACGTAACCGAACAAATTGCTGAGAAAGATGAAAGAAATCGGTCAATACTGATAAATACTCAGTGCAATTTTTTAACCACATAAAACTTATCAAGAATATAGAGAAATAATAAATTAATAGTAAGAAACCCTATTTCCGCACAGCAATGTGCTGCATAATAACCTTTTGGTCAACAATGGACTGCATATATGACAGTGGTCCCATAAGATTAAAATTGCTATATCATACAGAAGTGTGTGGTAGGCTATACCATCTAGTTTGTGTAGGTACACTGTTTACAAAACAATGAAATAACCTAACAGTGCATTTTTTTTTAGAATGTATCTTCTTTGTTAAGTGACATGACTGTATATGCAAAAATAAATATTTTTGCTTTCCTAGTAACTACCGTTGATACCGCAAAAATGGTAACAAAACTGTGGAAGTCACCTAAGAATGAAAATTTTAGTAGTTATAGGACATTAAGTAATTACTGAGTGATAAAGGCTTAGATGAGTGGAAATAATGCATTTACCTCAACACGTTTCTGAATTTCATGGACACAAGTATGTTGTTGAGTCACTTTTAGCAGCAAATAAATTGTGCACTCAAATATAACAGTTTTTTTTTTTTTTTGGTCTTTTTCCGTGTCCGGCAACGGATCGCAACCCTCAGTGTCGCCCCCGTACCGGACCGGGACCGGCAACGGGATTGCTACCCTCGGTGCTGCTCCCGCGCCTCACTCAGCCAGTGAGCGGGAACTGGTCTGTATGTGGGATCCGAACCCTCGGGTGGGAGCGCTGCCGGGCCGGCCCTCAAATATAACAGTTTGATGAAGAAGAGTACTCTCATCTAAAAATCAGGCAAAATGCTTACCTTCTAAGGCTCTAATTTTAAGGATAGCATTCCAAGTTACATTTTAATAAATTTCATTTCACATAACTTTGTATAGAAAGAAAATACTAACTCGACTTGAGCTAACTTTTCTCTTGGTTGAATGTTTGTATAAAAAAATAATTATGCAGTCCGTTTGGAAAAATACAATAAATCCATAGGCATGCAAGTATCAATTTTATCTTATGAGAATTTCTCCATGTTCCAGTTACTTCATTCCTTATTACATGCTGCAAAAAGCAGTAATAATTTTTATAGCCAAATATCATGTTGTAAGATACCAGGTAGTTTTCAATATTTACCATATAAGTCATGCATGAAATTTAAACATTACAAAAAATGACTTACCAGTTGACACTCCTGAAATATGCACATTTTCAGAATGTTCTGCAAGAGCACCACTTCCTAAAATTAAACATAATGAATAAACTAATTTCCAAGATAATATTTATAAAAATTTTTAAGGACCTCCCTTTAAAAGAAAAACAACTACATAGAACTACTTTTAATATTCAGAAACTAAAGTTTCTTATAATAATCTTCAAAACAATACTGAGAAGCCCAAAATCACAGTAATAATAGGGAAAAAAAAAACATCTTGGCAAACACAACAATGTGAATTAATATAATGGTCATGTAAATATATCTGTTTAACACCAGAAAGAATTTCCTACCAATTAATAATCAAAAGGGAATTCAGCACTAGTATTAGAAAAGAGAGAACCTTAGCTTTTTAAAAATATCATTCCTCTTAAAACATGTCAAATCAGCCACAGGGCACAGTATGATGATTACTGGTAGGGCCACCCAAGTTGGTACTTTAAAAAAAAAAAAAGTTTTGCATTGTTTCCTAAATCTTTCAACCTTTTCTCATCAACTCTAATAGTCTTAAGAACAGGAACAGAATTAATTACATATTTCTTTGGTAGTCCATGATACCTCATTCCACAGAGTTGGGCACATAGGAGCATTCATGTAATTCACTGAATGTCACCTAATAAAATAAAAGTATGATTCTAAAAGATTCCCACTTAAAGTACCGAAGATATTTAGTCAAATTAATGTGAACAGTGTCCCTTCAAGTATTCATTTTCAAAAAGTATTTTTATTTTATTACAAATTATTTCCATCAACCTCTGTTCTTTCTTGTACAAACTGTTCACTGTTACTTCTAAAATTTAGTCTCTCTCTACTCTTTAATTGGATCTGGCACCATAACAGCTCAGGAGTCCAGTGGACAGAGAAAGAATTGGGATGGTGGAGGAAGCTAGTCAGGAGAAGCTTAGAAGGCAATAGGAGAATTCTCTTCCATGGTAGAGAATGGAGAAAATGGCAAATATTGTAATTAACAACTTTTCTTTTAAACTACCACATTTCTGAGATTACTTGATTATTATATAGCACCCCACATTGCACTAAACTATAGCAGAATAGAATCTGTTTTTATTTGGTTCACCTTTGTATACACAGTTCCTGGAACACAGCAGGTGCTCAAATAGCTGATGGATGAATAAATGAGGAATGTCATGATGATTAAAATGATATGATGCCCATTAAGCACTTGATACAGTGCCTAGCACACAGTACTGAACAGTATTGATTTTTCTAACTGTGTAAAGTATATTATTATTACTAAAGAACAAAATAGTAGTGATAAAACAACATTTTTAATTTAACTATAGCAATATCTTTAAAAATGAAAAGAAATGTTACGTTTCCCTCAAATTAAAAATGATACAGTAGACATGGTGAAATAGGTGTGTAAGCCCTATTAAGTATACAAATAAATCTTGATTAGTTATTTTAAGTACTATTCATTAATACCACGCAAAACAATTTTTTCCCCAGCAATGTTAAATGTTACATTTATAGAACTGAAACTACTAGAAAGACACCACCCATTTCTTTACCATACAAACTTATAAAAATAGGTAACAGAAACAATAAGAAACTGGTAAATAAAACACCTAACAAGGTTCGCCAAAGGTCAATATAAACTTCCTAAGATTTTGTCCTCACAAGTAGACCAGCAGTACTGGCATCCTTGGGGGCTTATTAGAAATGCAATCAGGCCTCACCCCAGATTACTGAACAGAATTTGCATTTTAATAAGATCCACCTACATTCCCAATGATCTGTAAGCACATTAAAGTTTAAGAAGCACTGGCAAGTTTTAGCTTAAACCTTCTACTTTTGTATGCACATTAAAGTTTGAGGAGCACTGGTAAAATTTTGTGTTAAATCTTCTACTTATATATTATATACTACTACAAATTATAGTTTTTGACCATATCTGCTCAAAGAAATGAATGAATGCTAAGCTGATACATAAATAAGAGGCACGTATAGTCCCATCTCCCAAAGAGATTATGATCTACTGAGAAAATAAGTGAAAATATATGAAACAGAAGCAAACAATACAAAATAAAATTAGCATGCTTCTTACTCAAGGGGGGAATCTCTAGAGGCTTTTCTACTGAAAACAGGAGTGTCCACTATAGTCACATGTGCCACATAACGTTCCAGGCAATGATGAACCACCTATACGATAGTGGTCCCATAAGATTATAGGTGTGTAGCAGGCTATACCATCTAGGTTTGTGTAAGTACATTCGATGATGTTCACACAATGATGAAATTGCCTAAGGACATATTTCTCAGAATGTATTCCTATCATTAAGCTATACATGACTGTACTAATATTACCCAATGCAATTAGACAAGAGAAAAGACAACAACTACAGGTAGAAGAATTGTAATGAGGTTAAAACTGTATCTATGTGCAGATGATATCATTGCACAACTATTTGGAAAATGCATGACAGTCAATAGAAAAGCAACTATAAACAATAAGAAAATTTAGTAAAGTAGCAGGATATAAAATAAGCATATAGAAATCAAACAACAGCCAGTCAGAAGATAAAGCGAAGAGAAGACCCCATTTCAGTAGCAACAAAAAGGAAAGTTCTTAAAAAACTCAGATATAGGACCTCTGCTGCTGGTCATGACAGAGTAATTGGTAATGAACCAGCCATTCTACTGTGAAGAATTTAAAAAGCTGGGGAAAATATGTGAAAAAAAAATTCAGATACTGGACAATAGGCTGTGTAAGATGTGATCCCTGAGAAACACGAAACAAATTAAGGTGAGCCCTATTATTGCCCTGGCTTTCTGCCTGGAGACTTCCTAGACCCTGGCACATGGAGGGAGAATCCAAGCACAACATGGAGATCCTATTAAACTGAGGAGACAGAGACTGTAATTTAGAGAAGCTGAAGCAGCAGAAATGTTCAGAATACCAGAGAGAGCAGGGGCAGGAGGGGGGAGGGGATCTTACCACCAACAAAAAAGAACTTCAAAACTGCATCAGGGCCATAGTCTTAGGCTGAATGCTTAGCTGCACGTAGGTAAGGTGAGACCTCACAAGGACAGGCAAAAAACTAATACTGGAAGCTGGAAGTGTCAACACTTCCATCCCACTAAGGTGGAAGATTCTGAAGTCCTGACCAGCAAGGGTGAAAGAACTTGAAAGTGGAGAGACCTAGATGAACACCTGGATATTATCAGCAGATCAGAAAGTACTCATACATTAGGAATAGGGCTAATTAAGCTCTAAAGTAAAGGCTACTCTACAACTGCCCTAACAAAGCTTTAAAACAAGCTTCAACTGGAACTCTCAAAAATTGCTGGTGAGAGTATAAAATTGTGCAAGCACTTTATAAAACAGGGTTTCTTTTCAGGATAAATATATTCAAATGATCTAACAAGTCCACACCTATGTAAGAGAAATGAAAACATATCAGAAAGACAAAAAGAAATTCCAAAAACATACAGAGCAAAAGAAGCCAAAAACAAAAGAATTCGTACTATATTATTCTGTCATATAAAGTTCTAGAACAGAAAACACTAATCTACAGTGGCAGAAATCAGATCAGTAGTTGTGTGGGGTGGGAGGTAGGGGTGACTGACTTGTAAGAAGCATGAAATAACCTTCTGAAGTGATGAAAATGTTCTGTATCTTGACTAAGGTATACTACATAGGTACTTCTGTTTGTTAAAATTCACCAAAATATAACCTCAAAATGGGTGCATTTTATTGTATGCAAATCATACCTCAATAAAGTTGTTTTAAAAAAAATAAAGTCAGGAGGTAAACAAGTTGGACCTCAGGCATGACTTGATTTAGAGATCTAGCTTCCTTTCTCTCTGATTCTCTTGGCCATGTGCTGGCTTCCCTATCAACCTAACAAAATGGCTGCAGCAGTTCCAGGCATCATATCCAGAGGAAGAGAAAGGATTTGTGTCCTATTATTTGCAACTAAAAGCCTTGATACTCATTCTGTTTAGAACAGCATAGGCCACATGCCCACCCTTGTCAAGGAAATCAAAATGGAATATGATTGGCATAAGCCTAGGAACAGGGTGTTGAATTAATTTTTCTAAAGCATATGAGGACTTTGTTAAAAAGAGGAAAGGGGATGATAGACAAAAAACTACTGCAGCATTTTTCTTTCCAATTAAAGTTCAAGTCCTTATCCTTGCATTCAGGATCCTACATACTCTAGGCCCCAAACACCCTTTTCAATTTTAATTTCCCATACTTCTTTGTGCACCAAACACATTGGTCTTCCATCCTCTGTTAAAAACAAACAATCCCTCTTCTCCAAGTATTTTCACTTACCAGATTTTTAGAGAATTTTTAAGGCATAATTAAATGTTAACTCAACCGTAAAGCTTCTGGATATCACCCTAATCAGAACTGAGTCTTTTAAACTCCTACGGTCAGCATTTTGCATCCTTAATGAACTAATGGAACCAGGCATTGACCCTCAACAACTAACAAAATCAGAAAAAAAAAGAGATAACAAGACATCATGTACCTCCTAATGGAAGAATACACACACACAAAAGGAACCTGAATTTGATCAAGCCTCTACCTAAAGCAGCATTGTCCAAAAGAACCTCCTATAATGATGTACATCTTCTATAGAGACACTGTACAATATGGGAGCCATTAGCTAAATGTGGCTATTGAGCATTTAAAATGAGGCTACTGTACCTTAGCAACCAAATTTTTACTTTATTTTTAATTAATTTAACTTTAAATTTAAAAATAGCTCATGTGGCTCATGTGTATTAGACAGTGTAGCTCTAAATCCAATTACCAATTTACAGGACAGGCAGAGGACACAGGAACATTTTAAATCAAACTATGACGGTATATTCAGCAAACTCCAGAATGAAAAACTCTAAAGAATAGTTTCTTCAACATACATATTACACTGTAAGGTGACAAGGAAAAAAAAAAAGGTTGTGGATGAAACGATAGAAAAGGCTTAAGGGAAGAATCAAATAATAACAAAATGTGTACCTTATTCAGATTCTGATTCATAAATATTTATGACACTTGTGTGAGATGATTATAAATTTGAACCTAAGTGGATTTTTTATAAAACTGAGTAAAAATTAACAACCATTTATGTTTATCAAAAAAGAAAGCATCCTTGCCTTTTAGAGACGCACTCTAAAGTATTCATGGATGAAATAATGCCTGATATTTTCTTCAAAAAATACAAGACAGGAAAAATTTAACAGGGCTATGAATGGGGCAGGATTGCTCTGGGTTATTGTGTTGAGGTCTACATATTGGGTAATGAGGGTTCATTATCCTATTCTGTCTGCTTCCACAAATATTTGAAATTCTCCATAATAAGAAATTTTAAAAATGAAAAAATAAAACCCTCTGATAGCATATTATACCACTTATATGACACCCAAATTGCTCTGTATTAGAGATTTGTGGAAAAGACTATGTATCCTAAAACATGTAGGTGTCTTAAAATCAGGTTTTATATTATATGTATTGTTTTATTCCCCTCAGTATCTTATAAACAAAAATTATGTAAAATAAAACATTTCCCCAAATTTTACTACCAATGAGGCTCGTACCCTCAAAATCTTAATATAGTCTGCTTAGCAGGCAGGCTTGATAGTGGAGGGCTCATTTGCTTTGGTTATATGTTGATACGCCTAAGATATAGAATCAAAGCGTGCAGACTGGCCACTTTCTCATTTCTCAAGACTACCATTGAATCTTGGCTCTCTGTTAAATTGATAGTGGAGGGCTCATTTGCTTTGGTTATATGTTGATACGCCTAAGATATAGAATCAAAGCATGCAGACTGGCCACTTTCTCATTTCTCAAGACTACCATTGAATCTTGGCTCTCTGTTAAATTAGGGCCTTTTGTCATACACTGTTGCAACTTTCTCTGCTCCTCCAGGTGTGAGATTGTTAAGCTTCAGACAGGGGTAGACCTGGGTTCTGGCTCTGTCACTAGCAATTGACTTCAGGCAAGTTTACTCCTCTTCAAACCTCAATTTTCTTATTCTGTGCATGGGGATATAATAAAGGCATTGACTTCATAGAGCTGTGAGGATTAAAGTAAATGAGTTAATGTGTATCAAGTGCCCAGTACGTGCTGAGCACCCCATACATTCTTAATAAGTGGTTCCTGCTGTGACTGCCACCACCACCACTGTAACCACAGTCAGATGCTCTAAAGTCAATGTCATTCTGCTCTAAGCATTAAGTTGGCCAGGATGAGAGAGAAGACGTGCAGCTAGGCAGAGGGCTTCACTGTTTTTCTTTTCTTACTTATTTTTATCTAACCAGATGGTGCTGATGTGAAACAAAACCACTGCAGGTCTGCAAACGACACACAACATCTAGAACAGTAGGACCATTGGGGATGGGGTGGGGGTGTGAGAGGTCTAGGAGCCAGGAAACAAAACCAAACAGAATTCAGTTGTGGGGAACAAAAAAATATGTAGCAGACTTTGAGGCTAGATTTGAAGAATTCAGGTAAAGCCAAGCCTATCCGTAAATACCTGCATCTGCGTTCACCCTAAAAGCACGAGGTTATAGAGTAGGGTAGTTCTTCTTTTGGATTAAGGCATTGGGTGCTAATGAAAGTTAAATGAGGTCATAAGAGTGGGGCCCTAGTCCCCAAAATTTCATGTCCTTGTAAAAGGAAGAGACACCAGAGATATCACTCTCTACATATGTACAGAGAAAAAACCATGTGAGGACACAGTAAGGATACTGCAAGCCGGGAAGAGAGGCCTTACCAGAAAACAACCCTGATTGCACCTAGTCTTGGATTTCTAGCTTTCAGAATTGTGATAAAATAAATTTCTGTTGTTTAAACCACCAAGTCTGCAGTATTTTGTTATGGCAGTCCAGACAAATTAATATACACACTTTTCCCACATATGGCTGGACCAAGATATTTGTGAATCCCTTGAAAGTATATGAAGAATTCAGTACATTCCTTTGAGGAAAGGCTCCACAGTATCTAACAAATACCTATAATGGGATGCTTTATGCAAAAAAAGGTTAAGAAATCCCTAGCAGATAAGATTATATTTTCCCGTTTTATTTAATTTCTGGTATTCTAAAAATATATCTACAGATTTTTAATTGCAGACATCCATATAGATTATTATAAACTGGCCTAAACCTACCTGCCATTTAAAATAATAGTAATGATTATGTATAATGTTACTTTTTATGGAAAGACCCATAAAATTCTTAAACCACATTCTTAATGGACATTGGGAGTTCATTGTTTTCATACGTTTAGACTTCCCATAGTATTTTATGTTAGTGAGATTTTATGTTTGAAATGTCTTGGAAATAAGGGTATGATGATAATGAATTATTTCTCAAAGTACAAATACTAAACAAACACATGGTCCTACTATTCAGAGAACAAATCCCTTAAAGAGCATGCAAAGATCTTTATGAATCCTACTCCTGAGCATCTCAGTGAGTGTTCATGCAGATGAAAATAATTTTCTTTATTCTAAAATTAGCTTGAACTACTGATATAAGAGCTCACGACAAAAACTAGAAAAGGAACTTTAAGACTATGAATTCAAAGTTTCCTACCTATGAGTACTGTGGTTCACAGAGTATGAAGGTTTGAAGGGATTCAGAATTCCACAAAAAAAAA
>NW_007734548.1:78595-91438 GCF_000696425.1 Galeopterus variegatus | reverse complement strand
CAAAGATGGAAGCCATAGTCTTTGTTGTGTGTTAATCTCAGAAGTGATATCCCATCACTTTAGTCATTCTGTTCTATTCATTAGACTTAAGTTACTAGGTCCAGCCCACACTCAAGCTAGTATGAAATATACTCTTTCCTGACGTGAAAAAGTAGGACATTCAGTTTTCATTGTTCATAAATAAAGTTTTATTGGAACATAGCCACACTCCTATACGTACTGTCCATGACTGCTTTCCTGCCTCTTAACAGCATAACTAAGTGGTTGCTGAGCACTATGGCCTGCCAAGCCTAAAGTATTTACCATTTGGCCCTTTACAGAACAAGTTTGTCTGACCCCTGTGGTACAACTGGGAGGGCCTGTGGATTGTGGGAAGCGGTCTAGGACGGTCACTGACCTGAGGATGCGCTTCCGGAGAGACTCATTGGGTGCAGTGAATTCAAAAGTTTAATTAAGCGGAATTATAACTTCCCAAGGAGCATTTTTGTCCCTGCTCAATAATTAAAAACCAGTAAGGTCATGCTCAGGGGTGCTAAGACTTTACTATATTAACATCACGTGGACACCTTGAGGTATTTAAGTTCAGTATCTGGTATCTGTTATTCCAGACAATACTCTGAGGCTTCCTCATCTAGTGTAACTGTAGTTCATTTGGTTTAAGATCAATAAATAAAATTTGATAGATGTGGGGGGGAAAAAATACTCCAATGCATGCAAATTGTGCAGAGCTATAGGGTGCTCTTTGGGGCCTCTCTTATAAGGGCACTAATCCCATTCATGAGGGCTCCAGCACCATCACCTAATTACCTCCCAAATGCTCCATCTCTTACTCATCACATGCAGGGGTTGGGATTTCAACATATGAATTTTAGGGGGACACAAATATTCAGTTCCATAACATTACCATTCTTTTTATTTTTATTTTGTTTGCCTTTATACTATATCATCTATATATTATATACATATAGATATTTTTAGGACATAAAATTATAAATTAAATTTAAAAATAGTTTATTTTAGGACATAAAATTTTCTCCCCCTGAATTTATATTACATAATTTACATGATGGTATTTATATTATGTTAAGGCTTTTATTATATGTTCCAAGTTGCTTTCCAGATAGCTGCAATTGTTTGATTCTAGATTCACAGTTAAGTCCAGGCCCCTATCAATCCATGCTTTTATTACTAGAACAGCCTCCTAACTTGGCTCCCTGCCTCTAGGGTTGCTTCCCTCCAACCCATTCCTGACGCTGCAGGGAGAGTGAGCTTTCAAAAGCAAATCTAATCACAACCTTTCCCAGCTCAAAACCTTGCAGTATCTCCCCACTGCCTTAGACTAGAATCCAAGCCCCTTGCTTCCTGAAGCAGAGATATGAGTGGACGTGAGTTTTTAAAAATAATCACAGTAAAATGGATTCTGTTTGGCATACAGTTCTGTGAATTTTAACACATACAAAGATCCTTGTGGCCACCACCATTATCACCCCCCAAAGTGCCTCATGCTAATGCGTTTATACTCACACCCACCCCATCCCTAACCCTGTCTTTTCAAAACTGTCCAAAAAATGGAATGTAATCTTTCTAAAAACGAAACAAATCAAACCCCAAGCCCATTAAGGTGTCCTAATGCCCCTGCCTACACTCCTCCACCCCCTCCAACCCCGCTAGCCTGAACTATTTCCAGTTTGGGGGGCTCTCCAAGCTTTCCGCTATTTAGACGACCTCCCTGCACTTTGGGGAGGTGGGGAGTCTTTCTCTCATTTCCCTTCAATCCTCTTCTGACTCCTTCCTTAACTGAAACAGCGTGAAAGGAACCTCCAGGCGATGGAGAAGATTTTTTAGACAACAGGCACTTGGTAAATCCATAGTGCCTAGAGCTTCTGCCATTACAGCCATTTCATGCTGTTGTACCTGCAAGGTGATGTGTCAGTACCACGGGACAGTTCCACCAGCTCGGGGACTGTGTTTTAGCCGTAGCTAAACCCCCAGAGGGGGACGGGTCAAGCCCCACCAGCCCCCAGGCCATGCACAGCCCTGCAGTAGCCCGGCGTCAAGAAGTCCTGAACCACGAAGTCAGAGCGGGCATGGGCACCAGAAAAGGGTGGCGGGCGGTCACCCCGCCCCCTGCATGCGGCCCCAGGAGGGGGCGGGCCTTGGCTGCTCGCGCTCCCCTCCCCCACCGCGCTGCGCTTGCGCACTGCAGACAACCGTTGTGGGGCCTCTCTGGGCCCTGAGGTAGGACTGTCGGCTGCTGACGCCCTCCTCTTTCAGCCCTGAGGTACCCCGCCTGGTGGCCCCAGGACGCTCCCATCGCATGGCGGAGTGCTACGGAAGATGCCCATGAAACCGTTAGTCCTTCTAGTTGCTCTGTTGCTATGGCCTTCGTCAGCGCCGGCATCTCCAAGTGAGTGACCCGCCTGAGGCGGCAGCGACCCAGGGGGCTGCGCTGGGGGAACCTCCCGGGTTCCGGCCTCACGAAGTCCGCCCGGCTCTTCCTTTTCCCTGGTCCTACCCTCCTCCCAAACCCGACTGCCCAGGGTCCTGGCCTGGGCGCTGAGGTGTGTCCCTCTCCAGTGGGCCTCGGCACCGAGGCCGCCGGGCAGCCCAGCGAGCACTCGCCGGGGATGCGCCTTCTGGGCAGATGGGGCTGGAGACTTGCCTCGTGTTGTCCTCCTCTTCTTTTCCCAGCCACTGGCTGCTTGCGTGATAAATCCGGGCTTGGCAAACTGTGGCCGAGTCGGCCTGTTTTTGATGCCAGCTAAGAATGATTTTTACATTATTAAATGCATATATGAAATATACTCTTTCCTGACGTGAAAAAGTAGGACATTCAGTTTTCATTGTTCATAAATAAAGTTTTATTGGAACATAGCCACACTCCTATACGTACTGTCCATGACTGCTTTCCTGCCTCTTAACAGCATAACTAAGTGGTTGCTGAGCACTATGGCCTGCCAAGCCTAAAGTATTTACCATTTGGCCCTTTACAGAACAAGTTTGTCTGACCCCTGTGGTACAACTGGGAGGGCCTGTGGATTGTGGGAAGCGGTCTAGGACGGTCACTGACCTGAGGATGCGCTTCCGGAGAGACTCATTGGGTGCAGTGAATTCAAAAGTTTAATTAAGCGGAATTATAACTTCCCAAGGAGCATTTTTGTCCCTGCTCAATAATTAAAAACCAGTAAGGTCATGCTCAGGGGTGCTAAGACTTTACTATATTAACATCACGTGGACACCTTGAGGTATTTAAGTTCAGTATCTGGTATCTGTTATTCCAGACAATACTCTGAGGCTTCCTCATCTAGTGTAACTGTAGTTCATTTGGTTTAAGATCAATAAATAAAATTTGATAGATGTGGGGGGGAAAAAATACTCCAATGCATGCAAATTGTGCAGAGCTATATCTGTATTTCAGAATTGTTAGAAGGTCTTAGTTAAAATTAGATTTAAAAAATGAAAATAAAACACAACCTTTACAATCATGAATAGTAGTGGGAAAAGTTCATGATGAAGTATCCTAGATAACTAAAGTTAGCCTTTAAATACTAGCATTTCTGATTTTTAGCTGTTTTTAATAAAAGTTTTTGTAAAATTTTTCTTCCTTGCCATAAAGGAGCAGAACATAATGAAGATGATGTTATCTTTTCCTGATGTGTGATGGTCATTATTAGTAATACCACTTATTGCATTTTGATGGTTTGCAGATCATTAGTTCATAACAGACTAACACATATGGAGACGTTAATTGAAGTGACATTGATACTGTCACACAGTACACTCTGGGGCTGTTGGGTAGCAGTTTCTGGATATTCACTTGACTCAGTGCGATCTCCTGCCTAACCCGGTAATTTCATGGCATGTTCTTTTTGTCTGCACCCTGTTCCCTAAGCTTTCTTAAGGCTTGTAGGAAATGAAAATATAATTCTTAGAAAAAGGAATGATTTTGTATTGAGTATATAGATGACATAAGATATAAGTTTTAGTTTTAAATACTTTCCAATTTTTAAAATCATGCCTCTTTAGTGGATTTCACTTTACAACTTGCTTTATACTTCTTAATGAGAATTCTTTTTGCTTTAAAAAAAATGTACAACTTCTAAAGCAACAGTAACACAATAATTACATATTTAAATAAGATCAACTATTATTAAAATTATATAATTTGCTTTTTATAATTTTAGGCCAATGATTATTTATGGGCCTGAAGCTACAGAATCAAGATTGTGAAATATTATTTTGGGGTTTTTTTTGTAATGCTATGCATTAATTGTTTTTTCCAGGTTATCTCTTTGGATAGATCAGCAAAAACAGAGTTAATGGTACAGGTTTAGTCTAGGACGACAAAACCTCTTAACTTGCTATTCTAGGTTGGTATTAAAAAGAAGGCTCAATATGTGAGTCATTGACCTCTATCCTTGTTCTAAGGAAGGCCTTTGTCCTAACTACCCACACAAGGTGAGGGAAGTAAGTACTAATGTAGCAACCAACAACAATTGTTCGTATTTATCACCAAATAAATTCAAAGGAAAAGTTATTTCTTTTATTTCAAGTACCTGTACATTCTAAAGGTAAAATTCTGTTTCAGCACCCAAGGCTATGACACTTGGAAGGGTCTCTCAAACTTAATTAATGGAATGTCATGACATTCATTGATGTTTGAGATAATGAGAAACATGTCATCTAATCGGTGAATGTCCAGAGAATGAAGGAGGACTAGCAGGAAGTTTCATTAACCTGCCTTCCCCCTACCTGTGCGTCCTTGTGGAAGCAAAAGGGATTTCTGTTTAAGTCAGGAGGCTTCTCATAAAGAGAAGGGGGGAGGGGAGGGGAGGAGGTGGGCAGTGCCATTTTGTACGTAGGCTTGTCTAAAGTGGCGCTGGTTATGTTGCAGATCTATTAACCACGTGTTTAAATTAACAATATTATTTGGTGTTAAAGTCTTAGTTTTTAAAAACAAATTGTATTTAAGCACATGATCAGATAGCATCCATTTTATATCAAGAAGTTGGTTTTTTAGAATTCCATTTTGACTTATGTGCTTTTGAGTATATCTCTTTGTATGGTCTAGGTATCGCATTATATATGTATAATTTTTCACAGTCCATTGGTATCAACGTTTTGCCAGTTTGAGTGAAATGCAGAAACCCTACCTCTCTTTATGTCTTTTTTTTTTTTTTTTTTTTTTTTTTTTTTTGTCTTTTTTTTTTTTTCGTGACCGGCAACGGATCGCAACCCTCAGTGTCACGCCCATACTGGACCGGACCGGCAACGGGATCGCAACCCTCGGTGTTGTGCCCGCACCTCGCTCAGCCAGTGAGCAGCCGGTCTGTATGTGGGATCCGAACCCTCGGCGGGAGCGCCGCTGCACTCCCAAGCGGCGCACTGTAGCAGTGCACCACCGGGCCGGCCCTCTTTATGTCTTTTTAGCCTCCCTCGTTCATAATATAATTGCCTTAAATATTTTCTTTACATACATTGAGAACCACATCAGGTGTGTTATAATTTTTGCTTTAACTGTCAAACATGATTTGGAAAACTCAAAAGGGGAAGGAAAGTCTATTGCGTTTACCCATATTTTTGCTCTTCTGTCATTTTTTTCTTCCTTCCCAATGTTCCAGGATTCTTTCTTTTATCATTTCCTTTCTGTCTAGTGAACTTCATTTAGCCATTCTTTTGGGGTAGGTCTTTTGGCAATAACTTCTTTTAATTTTCCTTTATCTGAATGTCTTGATTATTCTCTCATTTCCAAAGGATATTTTCCCTTGATATAGAATTCTGGGTTGGTAGTCCTTTTTTTTGCCAGTTCTTGGAAAATATTCCATCTCCTACTGACCTCCATGGTTTCTGATGGAAATTAAAATTGTCATTCAAATTGTTTTTTACCTATAGAAGAGGTGTCATTTTTCTCTTACTTCTTTCAGTATTTTTTTCTTTGTTTTGATTTTCAGGAGTCTGACCATGATATGTCTTGGCATGAGTTTCTTTGGGTTTATTTTATTTGAGGTTCACTCAGCTTCTTGAATCTATAAGTTCATGTCTTTTGCCAAATTTGGAAAATTTTCAGCCATTATTTCTTTGAATACTTTTTCAGACTCACCCTCTTTTTTCTCTCCTTCTAAGACTCCAATGACATGAACGTTATATCTTTTTGGTATAGTTTCACAAGTCCCTGTGGTTCTGTTCACTTTTTTTCCCTACTTTCTCTCTGTTGTTCAGATTGGGTAATTGCTATTGTTCTATCTTCCAGCTCATCGATTCCTTCCTTTGTTCTCTCCATTTTACTGTTTGAGTCTAACCAGTGAGTTTTTTTCATTTCAGTTACTGTGTTTTTCAGTCCTAAAATTTCTACTTGGTTCATCTTATGTATTTTATGTCTTTGCTGAGACTTTCTATTTTTTATTTGTTTCAAGCTTGAAGCATTTTATGTTGACTGCTTTAAAATCTGTCAGATAATTCTAACATCTGTGTTGTCTCAGTGTTGGCATCTTTTTGTTTTCCATTCAAATTGAGGTTTCCTGGTTCTTGTTGTGACAAGCAATCTTTGATTTAAACCTGGACATCTTAGGTATTAAGTTATAAGACTCTGGATCTGACACCACTTTCAGCAGGAAAAGAGGGGTGTTGCTTTGTTACCACAGAGTGGAAATGTATTGGTGTTTCTGGGTTGCCAGCTTCTCCAGGCCCCAGTGTGGGCTATATGTGGCAAAAAGAAAAGCCAGGGAATTCATTACTGTGTCATTTTTCAGGTCCTGAAGTCTTTTTTAGCTTGTTTTATGTATAATGTTCAGGGTTTTAACTGTGGTTAGTAGGTGCAATAGTGGGAAAAAGTACGTGTTCTCTATGTTAACAAAGTTTCACTGAAAAGGAATTTTGGAGATAAACACTTTGCAAACTGGGAAGACTGCAAACTGGCAACCTTCAGCCTTCCATACAAAATGAAAGTGCACTTTGCCAGAAGAAAGAGAGGGATTATTTTACATAACAAAAGTTCCTGCTCAGGTTTCCAATTTGATTTATTTATGCAAAAGAAGGATCCAAGCTTGTTCAGTTCTGATGGTTTGGGCCCATAATGCAAAAGAGGTATTCTGGCTTGCTGTGTTCTGGCCAGTTAATATTTGAGAGGTTGCAGTCTGTTGATTAAATATGGGTGACAGAGTAGGAGTAAAACTCCCTCACAGCAGTTACTGGTAGCACAGATGGGGGAAGGCAGCCAGTAAAAAGACCTCAGAGTACATGTGTAACCTGTAGTCAGCAAATGGCTATTTGACTCCACTCAAAATTTAGACCTAGTTAACCACTCAGGATCTGTCTCACGGAATTGGTTCAGGGTTTACATCTATCTTCTTGGAAATGAAAGTCCAGGTATATTGTTTTAAACCATTTAATTAGGGGCTTTTGGAAGAGAAAATATATTTTACAAGGAAACAAGAATACCTAAGTAAAGCATACAAGGAAATTATGTAATGACCTTTTTAAATTTTGGTCTAAATATGTTGAAATTAGGTTTACAATGCTTTTGTCTGGATTATTTTATAGTTTTTGTATAAAGTACTTGTTATTGGAAGGGAGAAAGAAGTCTTAATTGACCCTCAAGGAGATATCACACATCTATCTAAATTATTTAGACAAAATTTTGTCTGAGTAGTAATTTTTGAAACTCTACCTAAATAATTTAGAAAGAGAGAATGTAAGTAAATTCAAAATTTTGAGGTTTTGTCTAAATTTCTCTTTTAACCTTTTATTGACAATTAACTACCATACATCAGTTTATTAGCAACAATCTTTTTAGTTCAGAAGCAGGTTGATGCCGAACTTTAAGTTTTTTTAAAAAAGTCTTTAGAGAAATACGTATATTATTAACTAAAATTATTTTAGTTTAAAGACTCATAATTAAGAATGTCAGAAAATATTACCATGTTTATGTCAAAACAAAAAACAATTCATGTTAAGTATTTTCAGATAATTATAACACTTAAAAACTATACACAGAACATTTTAATGGAAAAATTCTATTGATCTTTATGACTTTACAATATTGTGTAGGTTTTATAATAACCATTTTCTAAGACATCAGATTTATAATACATTTCAGGCGAAATCCCATATTCACACTATGTTTATATGTTTTTCAATCGAGTTCTCAAAAAGTTTAACTATAGTAGCTGAAATGCAAATATTCAAATTCTGCATGGATTTAGACATACCATATTTACTTTCCTGTTTTGTATTCTGTTATAACTACACAATCACCACACAAATGAAACATAAAAAATAATTTTTAAAAAGTAAAGTTTTTTATAAGCTCTAAATTTTACCAGTAAATGTTCTGAAATTTTAAATTAAAGCATTAAATAAAGAAATACCCAAAGAAATGTTGAAATTACTCAGTTTCATTATAACCTTATATTTTATTACCCTTTGGAGTAAAGATATTTTATTTAAAAGTTTCCACATGTGGGATTGTATATCTTTTAAAAATTATATTTTTCCCCATTCTTTTACTAAAGGAGAGGTGGGAGTGGTTTAATTTTCACTTTATTCAGCTTAGAAACGATTGCTGCTTTGGCCAAAATTCAAGATAAGGTGTTTATTCCTTTCTTAAGACTTTAGTCTTTGAGGAACTAGGTATGTAACTATATAAGATTTTTTAATGTTAGCATTTATTACTGTTATCACAGTTTAGTGTAATTTTTGGCATGCTGTCATTTCTTAGGAGCATAGAAGCTATTTTTGTTTTCCTTTTTGAGTTTAAGGTTTATCTGGGGAAAAATTGTTAGTTAAAACAATTAACTCATAATAGCATTTTAGCTTTACTGAATTTCCAGAAACAGATAAAGGTGTAGCGTTTTAGGTTTTTACAAAAAAACATATTCATATATTTTCATTCTTTTAAACAGACATTGTAGAAGTAGAAGAAACTTTTTTACACCTTTTACCAATTGAAAATTTGTATATGCAATTAAGTATTTTAGTTGGTGCTTAAAAGTGCATTTTTAAGAACTTGAGACTTCCAAATATTTTTAAAACTTGGTTAGTTTACAATATATTTGCATAGATAACAGCACTAAGTTCTCTTAGGCAGGTTTGCTATACAGTTTCTTTAAAAAATTAAAGACTAAACCAGTAAATTTGCATGTGTTGAAACCATTATTTGTAGCTTAAAATGACTGACTAAAAATTATATTAAAAAAATTTTTTTTTCAATTTACTATATCTTTGGCTATAGAAAGCATAGTTTCTTAGCTGTGACAGGGGAACCAAACTACTTCTAACTCTGACAGAAGAAAAAAATCGAGTTCTATTTTCAGATCCATAATCTTAAATATAAGGACTTTTATATTAATTTTCTTAATACAAAGTAATGAAAATTATGGAATAATGAATCTGACAGATAAACTCTTGGTTTATAAATGTCTATAATTAGTTTTACTAGCTAAAATGAAAACATGTATTGGTAAAATTAAGTTTTTATAAACTCTAGTTCTTTAAAATTTTTTTGTTTTATCTGTGTTGTAATATCCAGTAACCATACTGCAAAACAAAGTTATAAGAATTGACATTTTAAATATATAACATACATACAATGAAGTACACACATCACAAGTGTACAGTGTAATGAATTTTTACAGTTTAAAACCATGTGTGACATGCACCCAAATCAAGAAACAAAGTATTACTAGCCTGGACTAGATTACAAACAGGATATTTTAATGTATGCTGAAGTACACACATCACAAGTGTACAGTGTAATGAATTTTTACAGTTTAAAACCATGTGTGATATGCACCCAAATCAAGAAACAAAGTATTACTAGCCTGGACTAGATTACAAACAGGATATTTTAATGTATGCAAATATTTTAAATCTTGCACAGAAATTTGAGCAACTAGAATATTCTAAATTTCTGACACAAAACTGGGTTTATCCAGAAAAAACACATTGTATATGAAAAGTTATTTGTGTAAGTGCACAATGAGTCTTTAGAGTAACTGAATAAAAATCTTGAACATGAACTACTTAAATTTTTCATCCATCTCATGAAGTGTACAGACTTTTCTTATCCTCTAATATTGTAATGCTATTATCAAGATTAAAACAATCTCAAATTAAAATTAAAGAATTAAAATAGAGAATATGTCAGACAATTGTGTATTTAGCAACCAAACAGTTCTAAAATTTACAAATAACTTCAAACAAGATAATTTGACCATTCATTAGTTGGAGTGGAATGTAGTCAGATTATACAAAGGCAGTTGTAATGTTCAATGTTATTATTCAGTCAGTATTCTTATTCTAAATTTTAATATTAATAAATTTTTATTTATAGGACCAGTAATTATGCCAGTTTTAATTAAGATTTCTGGCTAAAGTAATAGCTGTATAGCTTATTTTGCACAATGGAATGCAATAATAATTTTGATGAGAGGTTAAAAATTAAGGTAGGTATGCCTTAATGTTAAAACTCAATTGGAAAAGATCAATAAACATTGATGCTTTTATGTATATATCAGTTGATTTTCAACAAGGATGCCAAGACAATTCAGTGGGGAAGAGAATAGTCTTTTCAGCAAGGGGGCTGGCACACTAGGCCAAAGAATAACATTAGACCCTTTCTTCAAACCATGTACAAAATTTAACTCAAACTGGATCATAGATCCTAATATGAGAGCTAAAACTGTAAAACTCTTAGAAGAAAATGTTCATGGCCTTGGATTTGGCAATGGTTTCTTACATGTGACACCAAAAGCACAAGCAAAAAAAGAAAAAGATAGATAAATTGAACTACATCAAAGTTTAAAACTTTTGTTCTCGTTCTGTTGTCTAAATGACAACAATGTCACCCTATAATTCCAGTTTTGATATCCACCTCGAGCCCTCAGATTTTTGTCTCTAATATTGTTTTCTAGTAAAATAAATCAGGACTCTTTGAAAGGATAGCTGATTTCCATGTTTAGGGAAGTAAAGTACAAATTGGAGGGCTAACGGGGCAGGGGAGGGAGGTAGGCAGAAGTAACTGCCAGAGAGCAAGCAAGGACACTTTAAAAATTCAGAGTTTCCCTCAAAAGGACATAAGAGACAGCTTACAGTGGCTTCAACTGGCTAAGTTGTGACCATTTGAGCATAAAAAATGATAATAATTGTATAAGACTATAAGAAGCCTATGAGTCCATAATGAAAAAGTGTAAGAACTGCTTTTCAAGGAATTAATACTTACTCGGGTGAATTTTGTTAGAATATTTAAGGATGTTGTTTACATTTAATTTTATTTATATTCTCAAGACAGGCAAAAGTAGAACAGAAAAACTAATACAAATCAATACTTAGGAAAAGATCGTACTCTCTTTCTGGAAAATATTTATGGATAGGCTCACTCTTCTTTTGCTGTTCCCCAGAGGCTACCCATCAAAAGGATTCGCATATTAGAAGACAAGCTGTCATATTGTTTCAAAGATTAATGTAATGTGTCAGGATGCTCCATTTACATTAAGAGGAACCCTCCTAACTGATCCTGATGGTTGCACCACAACAGGGTAAAGAGAACTTGATAAGCCAAGTGAATTTAACCTTTTAAATGTGCTTAAAATATGTAGTATTATGTTTTTTTCTTAAATTTATTTTCTTGTTGATGGGTATACCTGCTGTTGCTGGTTGTTACTTTAACTTCTCTTCTTGCCCTATATTTCCTTGAAAGGAATGGTGAGGACAAAAACATTCCCAAAGGCAGAAGCCGAGGACTTACACACCAGGTCTTCTATTTTCCTGGTCAAAATAATCTTGCGGGGCCGGCCCGTGGCTCACTCGGGAGAGTGCGGTGCTGATAACACCAGGGCCCCGGGTTCGGATCCCATATAGGGATGGCCGGTTCGCTCACTGGGTGAGTGTGGTGCTGGCAACACCAAGTTGAGGGTTAAGATCCCCTTACCGGTCATCTTTAAAAAAAAAAAATAATAATAATAATCTTGCTCTGCAAATCCCATTTACACCACTTAGTCCTTTGAGATGAAATGAGAAAATAATTTGTTTGTGTTGTTTACTGAATTCTTCATATGAAAAATATTGAATGTTCCAGATTCTTGGATTTGTGGCTTTAAGACCAAGAAAATTTAATGACTTAAAATGTGTAAGTGGTATATCTCAGTAAAAAAAAAAAAAAAAAAGCTCGTCAACTGTAATAGTATGTGTAGTATGATTCTAGTTACGTAAACATATATGATCTGGAAGGCTGTTAAAAATGTATAGGATAGAAATACTCCCCAAACTGATCTGCAGATTTAATACAATCACTATTCAAATCCTGGTTTGCTTTTGTTTGAAGAAGTTAACAAGCAGATACTGAAATCATACAGAATTGCAAGGGATGAAGAATAACCAAAACAATCCTGAAAAGGAAGTACAAAGTTTGAGGACTTACACTTCCTGATTTCAAAACTTACTGTTACAACTGTAGTAATCAAGATAGTGTAGTACTGATTCCAAGATGGCGACGGGTCTGGAGCGGCCGTGCCAGGAGACAGCGCGATCCTGAGAAGTGTGCGCTGTGATACCAGAGTACTATTTGCATTTCCAAGAGCAACAAAAAACGAATAATTCTTTCAACAACGACAATGACAAACAAGCAACAACAGGTTCGAGGTTTTAGGGCCGACACAAAAGAAGACTCCTGAGAGCGCCCAAGCCCTGCTGCAGGTATGAGCGAGCAGCCCAGACAACAAAGGCCAAGTAAGCCAGTAGAGACAGCACAGAAACAGAGTGGAACACGTCGGACCGGCCCAACTCTGCGAGCTCTGTGAGTCACCCCCAGCCCAGCCCCACTTGCGGGGCGAAGCCCGACTGCTCCCC
>NW_007734548.1:77305-77595 GCF_000696425.1 Galeopterus variegatus | reverse complement strand
TTTGATGACTCAACTGAAAGACAAGGTTTGTAGAAGACACGCCTCAGCCCTGTCCTGAGCACACAGAGTGGGGAGGGGCCCGGCAAAAGGAGGCGGAGTCTCAGAAATAAATAAATGAAGAAAGAACAATTACACACCCTGCGGGAACCCTTTGCAAGGCGCAATAGCCCCATCTAGTGTACACAGAGTGTGAAAACGCCCCGATAGCGAGGTGCAGAGCACACACACCTTACGGGACTGGTAGGGTGGAGCAGACTTTCCGCAAAGGTCCAAGGTCCGAGTGAAAATCC
>NW_007734548.1:33125-75264 GCF_000696425.1 Galeopterus variegatus | reverse complement strand
ACACACACTCTCACACACACACAAAAAAACAAACAACAACAACATCAACAACAACAACAAAAACGGGGGGGGAGAGGAAGATATAACAAGCACAACTTTTTTTTTTTGAAGTTCTTACAACAAGAAAATGGAGGGGACACACCTCGGTGGGAGGGGGGAGAGGGAGGAGGGAGGGGGGTTTCGGGGATGGGACACAATAACTAACTACATTGTATATTGAAAAAATAAAAAAAAAAAAGATAGTGTAGTACTGGCATAAAAATAGACATAGATTAATGGAATAGAATTCTAAGTAGAAAAGAAACTATTACATTTATGGTCAATTGATTGTTAACACGGATGCCAGGACAATTCAATTGGGGATAGAACAGTCTTTTCAGCAAATGGGGCCCGGACACCAGTCAATAAAATGAAGTTGGCCCCTTACTTCAAAGCATGTACAAAAATTAACTCAATTTGAACATACACAAAAGTTTATGAGCTAAAAACTATAAAAGTCTTAGAAGAAAATGTAGGTGTAAGTCTTCAAGACCTTGTATTTACAATGGTTTCTTAAATAGGACACCGAAACATAAGCAACAAAAGAAAAAATAGATAAATTGAAGTACATCAAAATTTAAAACTTTGGTGCTGCAAATGATATCATTAGGAAAGGGTAGACAACTCACAGACTAGTAGAAAATAGTGTCAAATCATATGTATATGATAAGGGACTGGTCTCCAGAGTACATACAAAGAAATGACAACCTACAGAATAGGAGGAAATTTTTGCTAACTATGCATCTGACAAGGGATTAATATCCATAATATACAAGGATTCTTACAACTCAGTAATAAAAAGAAAAAAAACAATTAAAAAATGGGAAAAGGATCAGAATGGACATTTCTCCATAGAAGATATATAAAATGGGCAATAGACACATGAAAAGATGCTCAATATCATTAGCCATTAGAGAAATACAAGTTAAACTACAATGAGATACCTCTTCACACCCATGAGAATGACTATAATCAAAAGGACAGACAATAACAAGTATTGGGAATGATACAGAGAAACTGGAACCCTCACATTCTGCTGGTGGAATACAGCTGCTTTGAGTTTCCTCAAAAGGTTAAACATGGTATTCCATACTGCCCATCAATTCCACTCCTTGGTGCAGGCATACCTCGGAGATACTGTTGGTTTAGTTCCAGACCACCGCAATAAAGCAGATATTCCGATAAAGGGCAAATCCCAATAAAGCTAGACACAAATTTTTTGGTTTCCCAGTGCATATAAAAGTTATGTTTATACTATGAAGTAGTCTATTAAGTGTGCTTAGCATTATGTCTAAAAAGTAATGTACTTACCTTAGTTAAAAATACTTTATTGCTAAAAAAATGTAACTATCATCTGAGGCTTCAGTGAGTCGTAATCTTTTTGCTGGTGGAGGGTCTTGCCTCATTGTTGATGGCTGCTGACTGATCAAGTCGGTGGTTGCTGAAGGTTGTGGTCGCTTTGTCAATTTCCTCAAAAAAGCCAACAATAAAGTTTGCTGCTTTGATTGACTCTTCCTGTCACAAAGATTTCTCTGTGGCATGTGATGCTATTTGATAGCATTTAACCCACAGTAGAACTTCCTACAAAATTGGAGTCAGTCCTCTCAAACCCCTCCACTCCTTTTCAACCAAATTTATGTAATATTCTAAATCCTTTGTTGTCACTTCAACAATGTTCACAGCGTGTTCACCAGGAGTAGTTTCTATCACAAGAAACCACTTTCTTTGCTCATCCATAAAAAGCAACTCCTCATCTGTTTAAAGTTTTATCATGCGATTGCAGCAGTTCAGTCACATCTTCAGGCTCCACTTCTAATTCTATTTCTATTGCTATTTCCACATCTGCAATTACTTTCTCCATTGATGTCTTGAACCCCTCAAAGTCATCCATGAGGGTTGGAGTGAATTTCTTTCAAACTCCTGTTAAGGTTGATATTTGACTTCCTCCCATGAATCATGAATATTCTTGATGGCATCTAGAATGGTGAATCCTTTCAGAAGGTTTTCAGTTTACTTTGTACAGATCCATTAGAGGGATCATTATGATAACTGCAGACTTACAAAATGTATTTCTTAAATAATAAGACTTGAAAATCAAAACTACTCTTTGATCCATGGGCTGCAGAATGGATGTTATGTTGGCAGGCATGAAAACATTAATCTTGTACATCTCCATCAAAGCTCTTGGGTGACCACAATGAGCAGTAATATTTTTTTCTGAGCAGTAGGTCTCAACAGTGGGCTTAAAATATTCAGTAAACTATGCTGTAAACAGATATGTTGTCCTTCAGTCTTTGTTGTTGCATTTATAGAGCTCAGGCAGAGTAGTCCTGGATATTAGTCCTTTGTCAGAATTAGCATAATTCTTAGGGCCCTAGGATTATTGGAATGGTAAATGAGCATTGGCTTCAACTTAAACAGCTCCATTAGCTCCTAACAAGAGAGAAGCCTGTCCTTTGAAGTTTTGAATCCAGGCATTGTCTCCTCCTCTGTAGCTATGGAAGTCGTAGATGGTATCTTCTTCCAATATAAGGCTGTTGTCTCTATTGAGAATCTGTTGTTTAGTGTACCACCTTCATCAGTTATCTTGCTAGATTTTCTGGATAACTTGCTTCAGCTTCTATACCAGCACATGTTCCTTCATTTTGCACCTTTATGTTATAGAGATAGCTTCTTCCCTTAAACCTCATGAACCAACCTCTGCTAGCTTTAAATTTTTCTTCTGCAGCTTCCCCACCTCTCTCAACCTTTCCAGAATTTAAGAGAGTTAGGTCCTTTCTCTGGACTAGGCTTTGGCTTAAGGGAATGTTGTGGCTGATTTGATGTTTTATCCAAACCACTAAAACTTTCTCCATATCAGCAATAAGGTTGTTTCACTTTCTTATCATTTGTGTGTTCACTGGAGAAGCACCTTTACTTTCCTTGGAGAACTTTTTCTTTGCATACACAATTTGGCTAACTAGCACAAGAGGACTAGCTTTTGGCCTATCTAGGCTTTTGACACATCTCAGCTTTTGACACATGCCTTCTTCACTAACTTTAATCATTTTTAACTTTTGATTTAAAGTGAGAGGTATGTGACTTTTCCTTTCACTTGAACACTTAGAGGCTATTGTAAGATTATTAATTGGTCTAATTTCAATTTTGTTGTGTCTTAAGAAATAAAGAGGCCTGAGGAGAGGGACAGAGTGGGCGGAATGGCTGTTGGGTGGAATAGTCAGAACTATTCTCAATACAACTGGATATGCTTGTATATGGTCAAGAGAAATGAAAACTTATGTCCATACAAAAACTTGTACGTGAATGTTGGCGGCAGCATCATTTATAATCACTAAAATGTGAGAAAAACCCAAATGTTCATCAACTGATAAATACATAAATAAAATATGGTATATCCATACAATGGAGTATTATTTGGCTATAAGAAGGAAAAAAGTACTGATACATGCTGTAACATGGTTGACCTTAAAATCGTTATGCTAAGTGGAAGAAGCCTGTTAACAAAAGGACACATAATATGATTCCATCTGTATGAAATGTCTAGAAGAGACACATACGTAGACATAGGAGATAGATGAGTGGCCGTCTAGGGCTGGCAGGCAGGTGCTATGGGATATGGATTTCATTTGGGGGTGATAGAACTGATTTAACCTTAGATTATGGTGAAGTTTATGTAATTCCATGAATATACTGAAAGCCATTGAATTGTACACTTTAAAACACATGAAAGGTAAATTATGAAGGTATTTTGATATTATTTAAGATTGTAACTTACTTACATTAAAATTTTGTTAATGCAATGTTACTTTAGAGATTGATATAATCCAATAAAAGAAAAGAAAATTAATAGAACTTAAGATTAGTCAAGTTTATGTGATCTAAACTTAAATTAGACCATTTAGTAAGGGGCAGTTAAAAGAAGTATGGGGGCTCTCTGAAAATTCGAGCTATTTAACTACAATGTTTATGATGTTGTTTTAGAAAACTTCAGACTTAGAAATTTAGAAAAACATGATGAAAGCTGTATCTTTCATTATTAAAAACTACCCACTTTTCCTGAAATAGGGAACATGTTTTTTATTACCCAGATTTTCTCCCTGGTAATTATTGGACTGTTAGGGGGAAAAAAAAAAGAGAGAAACATAAAATAGTTTTTAGAATAGCAGATTTATTTTAAACATAACATGAAGCCTAGTTTACCTCTAGTATTCTTCTGTAGAAATTTTTGTACCTGTAATTATTTTCTTAACATAAATTACTGGAGGTACAATTAAGTTACATACCATTTCACAAGTACTTTTTGACTGTCTACTATGGCTCTATGCACCAGGTAGAACAGAGGATATAACGAACAAAGCAGATACCATCACAGCTCTCAAAGAACTTACAATATGTAGCAGTTAAACAGTTAACAAACGAACAAATATAGTTAAAATTATACTAAATTCTATAAAGAAAAGATCAGCATGCTAGAAAGAGACGAATGGAGAAGCTGGGGATCCATAACAGAAGTAAGGAAGTAACTTCTTGAGGAAGTAACATATATACATGCCAATCCTAGGTTATATCATTTAAAAAAATATTTGCCTACCTGACTGACAAAACAAAAATTGTTTTTAATTTGTATATCTTTTATGAATAATAAATTTTAGAAGTTTTCATGCTAATTGGCCTTTATGTTATTCCTCATACACTCCACTTCCTCCTTCAGTTGACCATTCTATGAAAAAGATATTTATTTCAAATGTATTGTTTATTCATTGAAGTTTTATATTTTATTGCTCATTTTAAATTATGATTTTGTTATTTTCTTCAGAATAAACTCAAAAGTAATTAATTTGCCTTTTACCTCTGTGTGAAGTGGATTTATTCTTATGTAGGTTATTGATTGTCAGTTCCCACCTATTTATTGTAAGGAAACATCATATTTGGATTATTTTTAATATTTCTACATATATCTGTGTATATGAAAAGGATGCGTTTTGGTCCAGTTGACAGTAGAACAAAATTTAGTATTATTTATTTATTTGAATTTAAATAGTCACATGTATTTTTAAATATTTTGGTCCAGTTGATAGTGAGCAAAATTTTGTACATTTTATTTATTCGTTTTATTTTTTAAATATTCACATGTATTTTAAAATAGAGTATTCTTCAGGATAATTTTATCACCATACTCCTACTGTTTTGCCAGCGTCCTTGTACCATTTTTTAAAAAATTATTTATTTATTTGATGCATTATAATTGTACATGCTTATGAGGTACAGTCTGATATTTTGATACATATATGTATTGTATACTGATCGGGTTAGAGTAGTTAATGTAACCATCATCTCATGTATTTTATCATTTCTTTGTGGAAAAAACATTCAGAGGGCTCTTCTTTAGCTATTATGAGCTATTATACTGTACAACTTAACTGTTAATCATAGTTACCCTATTGTGCAATAGAACACCATAACTTATTACTCCTATCTAATTGTAATTTTTTAACTTGGCCAACCTCTCCCTATTTTTCCTTCCCTCCTGTCCTCCCCAGTCTCTGGTAACCACTGTTCCACTCTCTGACTCAGTAATATAATAACCTCCAAGTCCATCTGCATTTTTGCAAATGATGGGATTTCATTCTTTTTTATTGCCAACTAGTATTCCATTGTGTATATATACTACATTTTAAAAAATCCATTTATCCATTGTTGGACACTTAGGTTTATTCCATATGTTGGCTATTGTAAATTATGCTGCAATAAACATGGGGGTGAAAATACCTCTTCAACATACTGACTTCATTTTCTTTAGGTGTATACCCAGTAAGTAGTGGGTAGTGGGATTGCTGGTTTATATGGAAGTTTTTTTTTTTTATTGAAACTAAAATTACAAATTGTTGTTGCCTGTGCTTTTGGGGTCTTATTCATATTTGTAGGTTACAGAGTTGACTATCAGTATTTGTGTACAATATGTTATGATCAAATCAGGATTATTAGCATATTCATCATTACAAAACATAATTATTCTTTGTGTTTGTTACCTAATTGCATGCAACCAAACCTGCCTCCCCCTCTTCTCTTCCTCCCTCTAGTAAACATAGTTCTGTTCTCTCCTTTTGAAAGTTCAACATATTATTGTGGTTGTTATTTCTTTTTTTTTTTCCTTTTTGTCTCTTTTTTCGTGACTGGTAACGGGATTGCAACCCTTGGTGTCGCGCCCGTACCGTGACCGGCAACAGGATCGCAACCCTCGGTGTCGCGCCCGCACTGTACTTAACCAGTGAGCGGACCGGTCTCTATATGGGATCCGAACCCTCGGCGGGAGCGCCACCACACTCCCAAGCACCACACTCTACTGAGTGCGCCACCAGGTCGGCCCTGATTGTTATTTCTTAATTGTTTGTTTGTTTCTTTCTTTTTTAGCTCCCACTTATGAGTGAGGACATATGATATTTCTCTTTCTGTGCCTGGCTTATTTCAATTAACATAATTTTCTCCAAGCTCATCTATGTTGCTGAGAATGGCAGAATTTCGCTTTTTTATGGCTTAGTAGTAGTCCATTGTGTATATATACTGCATTTTTCTTATCCAGTCATCCAGAGATGGACATTTAGGTTGTTTCCATATCTGGGCTATTGTAAGTAGAACTGTGATAAACATAGGAGGGCAGGTATCCCTTCAACATGAAGATTTCCACTCCTTTGGGTGTATACCCAGTAGTGGGATTACTGGATCGTATGGTAGTTCTATGTGTGGTTGTTTGAGAAACCTGCATATTGTTTTCCATAATGGCTGTTATAATTTATAGTCCCATCATCAGTGAAGAAGTGTTCCCTTTTCTCTGCATCCTTGTCAACATTTCTTATTCTCTGTCTTTTTGACAATAACCAGTCTAATTGAGGTGAGATGATATCTTAAAGTGGTTTTGATTTGCATTTCCCTGATGATTAGTGATGTTGAGCATTTTTTCATGTACCTGTTGGCAATTTGTATGTATTCCTTTGAGAAAGTCTGTTCAACTCCTTGCCCCATTTTCTAATCAGATTATATGTTGTTTTTTTGTTTGTTTTTTTTTACTGTTGTTTGAATTCCTTGTATATTCTGGATATTAATCCCTTATTGGATTTGTAGTTTGTAAATATTTTCTCCCATCCTATAGAATGTCTTTTCACTCTGTTGATTGTTTCCTTTGCTGTGCAGAAGCTTTTTAGTTTAATATACTCCATTTGCTTACTTTTTTGCTGTTGTTGTTGCCTGTGCTTTTTGGGTCTTATTCATAGAGTCTTTGCCCAGTCCTACTTCCTGGAGTGTTTCCCTGATGTTTTCTTCTAGGAGTTTTATAGTTTCAGGTCTTATATTTAGGTATTTAGTCCATTTTGAGTTCATTTTGGTATATGGTGAGAGATATGGGTCTAATTTCATTCTGTGTATGGATATCCAGCTTTCCCAGCACCATTTATTGAAGAGGCTGCCATTTCCCCACTGCATATTCTTGGTGCTTTTGTCAAATATCATTTGGCTGTAAGTATGTGGATTGATTTCTGAGTTCTCTATTCTGTTCCATTGATCCATGTGTCAGTTTTTATGCCATTCCCATGTTGTTTTGGTTACTATAGCTTTGTAGTATAATTTGAAGTCAGGTAGTGTAATGCCTCCAGCTTTCTTTCTTTTTTTTTGCTCAGGATTTCTTTGGCTATTTGGGGTCTTTTGTTGTTCCATATGAATGTTAGGATTGTTTTTTCTATTTCTGTGAAGAATGTCATTGGTATTTTGATGGGGATTGCATTGACTCTGTATGTCATTTTGGATAGTATGGACATTTATTTTTACATTAATTTTTCCAATCCATGAATATGGAATGTCTTTCCATTTTTTGGTGTCCTCTTTAATTTCTTTCAGCAGTGATTTGCAGTTCTCATTATAGAGATCATTCACCTCCTTGATTAAATTTATTCCTAGGTATTTTATTTTTTAGTAGGTATTGTAAATGGGCTTGCTTTCTTGATTTCTTTTTCTACTAGTTCATTGGTAGAGTATAAAAATGTTATTGATTTTTGTGTATTGATTTTGTATCCTGCAACTTTATTGAAATTTTTTTTCAAAAGTCAATCTCTTTTATTTTTATTTATTTATTATATTTTTAATTTTAATTTATTTTATTTACTGAATCAAAATTGATTATACATATTTTTGGGGTTCAACAGTGAGATATGTTGATCAAATCAATATTACTAGCATATATATTGTTACAAATTGTAATTATTCTTTATGCCCATTGTCCATTCTCTCCCCATCCCTCCCTCCCTCTCCTCTCTTCCCTCTAATTACCCTAGATTTCTTCTTCCCTTCTAAAAGAATGCTGATCTGTTGATTTGTTGCCTAGATGATGTGTCCAATGCTGAGAGTTGTGATCAGGTCCCCCAATATTATCACAGAGCAGATGCTTCTTCCATCACTCTGAAATGGGCTTTGTGGAGAGAGACATCCTCTTCTTTTCTTTATCTCTGCCTGTGACTCTCCTTATGTCAATGCACTCCATTGGTTGGTGGACCAGCTGCATGGTGGTTGTGGCGTCTAGCCACTTTTGCGGCAGCCATGGTTATTGTGGTGGCTATAGTGGGCCACTCACATGGAGGGGATGTTTTTGGCATGCTCCTTGGCACTGGCAGTGTGCCTGGTTGCGGGGTGTGTCTGGTCCCCGGCTTCATACCTTGGGTCCCTGGGCAGGCCCTGAGGTACTGGTGCTGTGTGCCTGGCTGGGGGAGGGGGTCCACTCCCTGACTCCATGCCTTGGGTCACCAGGTGGGCCCTGAGGTGCTGGCATGGTGTGCCTGGTTGTGGGAGGGGGTCCGGTCCCCTTCTCCATCCTCGGGTCCCTGGGTGGGCCCCGATGCACTGGTGCAGTGTGCCTGGTTGTGGGAGGGGGGTCTGGTCCTCTTCTCCAAGCCCCAGGTCACCGAGTGGGGCCCTGAGGTGCTGGCGGTGTGCCTGGATGTGGAAGGGGGTTCTGGTCACCTTCTCAATGCCTCAGGGCCCTAGACGGGCCCCGAGGTGCTGGTGTGGTGTGCCTGGTTGGGGGAGGCGGGTCCGGTCCCTTTATCCATGCCTTGGGTCCCCAGGCAGGCCCCAAGGTGCTGGTGCGGTGTGCCTGGATATGGGAGTGGGGTCTGGTGTCCAGCTCCAATCCTCCGGTTCCCAGGCAAGCCACAAGGTGCTGGTGGTGTGCCTGGATTGGAACTAATTTTTTGTCCTTTGCTCACTTCTAAAATGGGGGAACTTCCTGTGGGAACCAGTACTTAAGCTGTGTGGTTGAGCTAAGTTGCTGCTTTGCTGCTATTTCCTTACAGAAGGCTTTTTGTGCAGCTCAGAGTTTAATGGTTGACCTTATAGGCACTTCCAGCTCTCCGGAGACCTGGTGGATCCGGGTTGTGTAGAAACTCTGATTGGGGGGCAGGTCAGCTGTCCTTGCTGTGTCCCAGTGTTCTCCCAGTGGGTCCATCTCCCCCACTGCCAGTGCTCCAAACACTTCCCATGGGACGGGCCCTGCATCAGTCCCTTGCGATGACTCACTGGCCTCTGAATGGCTCCTTTTTTTCAGGTGTTCTGGCTCCTCGCTCCTGCATGGGTCCGTGGGAACCCTATTAATGGCCTTGCTGTCTTGGGGGCTGCCAAGACCCTCTTCTCCCCTGCCGCCTCCAAGTAACTCCATCTGAAGGGCACAGCTGTGGCTTCTGGTGGCACCTGCTCCATGTGCTCATCAGCTCCAGCCTTAAAGTGGCCTCAGCCCGAAACGCTCAGAACAGTTTCTTTCTTTCTCTCATTGTGGTTTCTCCCACTGTCAGGCACTCTGTAGGTCTCTCCTTCTCTTCGCCTGAGCCCCAGCAGCCCCAGCTTGGCTGATGTTACATTTTTATAGTTGTAAATTGGTTGATTTGTGGGAGAGAGTGATGCTGGGAACCGTCTATTCTGCCATCTTGATCGGAACTCTTTATCGAAATTGTTTAATCAGCTCTAGGAGTTCTTTTTGTGTGTGTGGAATCCTTAGGTTTTTCTGTATATAGGGTTATGTTATCTGCAAACAGGGGCAATTAGACTTTGTCTTTTCCAGTTTGGATGTCCTTCATTTCTTTCTCTTGCCCAACTGCTCTGGCTAGTACTTAACAATACTATGTTAAATAGGAGTGGTGAGAGTGGAAATCCTTGTATTGTTCCTGTTCTTAAAGGAAAAGCTTTCGTGTTTTTGGTGGTGTGTTTATTGGTGGTGTGTTTGTCACATATGGCTTTTATTGTGTTGAGATACTTTCCTCCTATACCTAATTTGTTGAGAGTCTTTATCATCAAAGCATGTTGAATTTTGTCAAATGCTTTTTCTGCATCTGTTGATATGATCATATGGTTTTTGTTCTTGATTTTGTTGATGTGGTATATCACATTTATTGATATGCATATGTTGAACCATCCTTGCATCCCTGGAATTAATTTCATGTGATAATGATGTATAATCTTTATTATGTGCTGTCGTATTCTGTTGGCTAATATTTTAGTTGAGAATTTTTGCATCTCTCTTCATCTAGGGTATTGGCCTATAGTTTTCTTTTTCTGTTGTATCTTTGTCTGGCTTTGGTATTAGGGTGATGCTGGTCTCATAGAATGAGTATGGGAGAATAGCCTCTGTTTCAATTTTTTGTAATAGTTTGGAAAGGATTGATATTAATTCTTTCTTAAAGGTTTGGTGGAATTCATCAGTGAAGCCATTCACTTATAGGCTTTTCTTTGTGGGAGACTGCTATTACTGCTTTAATCTCATTGCTCATTGTTGGTCTGTTCAGGTTTTCTATTTCTTCTTGACTCAGCCTTGGTAGTTCGTATGTGTCCAAAAATTTATCCATTACCTCCAGGTTTTCAAATTTGTAGGTGTAAAGTTGTTCATAAGAGTTTTTAATGATCCTTTGTATTTGTGCGGTATTGGTTGTGATGTATCCTTTTTCATTTTTGATTTTTGTTATTTGGGTTTTCTCTCATCTTTTTTTAACTAGCCTAGCCAATGCTTTGTCTATTTATCTTTTCAAAAAAACTATTTTTTTCTTTTGTTGATCCTTTGTATCATGTTTTTGATCTCTATTTCATTCAGTTCTCCTCTGAACTTAACTATTTCTTTATATCTACTAATTTTTCTCTCATCTTTTTTTAACTAGCCTAGCCAATGCTTTGTCTATTTATCTTTTCAAAAAAACCATTTTTTTCTTTTGTTGATCCTTTGTATCATGTTTTTGATCTCTATTTCATTCAGTTCTCCTCTGAACTTAACTATTTCTTTATATCTACTAATTCGGGGGTTGGGTTGTTCTTGTTTTCACAGTTCTTTCAGGTGTTACAGTTAGGTTGTTTACCTAAGATATTTCTAGGTTGTTTATTTGGAGTCTTTCTATTCTTTTGATGTAAGCATTTATTGAGATAAACTTCCCTCTTAGTAGTGCTTTTGCAGTGTCCCATAAGTTTTGGTGTAATATATTTTTATTTTTAATAGTTTCAAAAATTTTTTGATTTCCTGTGTAATTTCTTATTTGACCCATAGGTCATTCAGTAGCACATTGTTTAATTTCCATGCATTTGCATAGTTTTCAAGGTTTTGCTTGTTAGACTCGTTTCTAGTTTTAATCTCTTGTGATCTGAAAAGATACTTGAAGTGATTTCAGTTTTAAAGAATTTGTTGAGACTTATTTTTGACCTAATATGTGGTCTATCTTGGAGAATGTTCCATGTGCTCACAAGAAGAATATATATTCATTCTGTAGTTGTTGGATAAAATGTTCTGGAGATGTCTGTCAAGTCTGATTGGTCTAAAATGTAGTTTAAATCTTGTGTTTCTCTGTTGATTTGTTG
This sequence comes from Galeopterus variegatus, assembly GCF_000696425.1. Taxonomy (NCBI): domain Eukaryota; kingdom Metazoa; phylum Chordata; class Mammalia; order Dermoptera; family Cynocephalidae; genus Galeopterus; species Galeopterus variegatus. The sequence goes on along the minus strand of NW_007734548.1, from coordinate 63,354 downwards.
CCTAGATGATCTGTCCAATGTTGACAAAAGTGTGTTCAGGTCCCCAACAATTATTGTATTAGGGGTCTATATCTTTCTTTGTGTCTAATAGTGTTTGCTTTATATATCTGGGTGCTCCAATGTTGGGTGGGTAAATATTTATGATTGCTATATCCTCTTGTTGAATAGATCCCTTTATCATGATATAATGACCATCTTTGTTTCTTTTTTTAGCTTTTGATTTAAAGTCTATTTTATCTGATATAAGAATAGGTACTCCTGCTCGTTTTGGGTTTCCATTTGTGTTGTATTTCTTTTTCCATCCCTCCACTATTAGTCTGTGTGAGTTTTTACAGGTGAGGTGGGTTTCTTGTAGACACCGTATAGTTGGGTCTTGTTTTTTAATCCATTCATCAGTCTGTGTCTTTTGAGTGGGGAATTCAGTCCATTTACATTTATGGTTGCTAATGAAAGATACTGTCTTACTCCCGGCATTTTATTGACTTTTGTATGGTTGCTTTAAAAGTCTTTTTTTCCTTTCTTTCACTTTTATTGTTTGTCTTCAGTGTTCATTTGTTTTTGAAGTGGCAATATGTATTTTCTTTCCTCTTTCTTGATTGCATATCATTCTACTAGTGGGTTTTGTTCTATCTAGTGTATTCATGATGATGATATCGTATTTTGGATTCCAGATGCAGAACTCCCTTGAGGATTTGTAGGGCTAGTCATGTGGTTTTTGTGTGTCTGGGAAATACATGATTTCCCCTTCATTTCTGAAGGATACTCTTGCTAGTTATAGTATTTTTGACTGGCAGTTTTTTTCTTTCAGTACTTTGAATATATCATCCCATTCTCTCCTGGTCTGTAAGGTTTCTGATGAGAAATATGCTATTAGTTGTATGGGGGCTCCCTTAGAGATGACTTAATACCTTTCTCTTGCCATTTTTAGGATTCTCTGTTTGTCTTTGACTTTTGACAGTTTGATTATAATGTGTGTCAGAGATGACCTTTTGGGGTTTAATCTGATTGGGGATCTTTGAGCCTCTTGGATCTGGAAGTGCATGTCTCTCTTAATACCTGGGAAGTTGCCTGCTATTATTTTGTTAAATGGGTTTTCAATGCCTTTTCCTTTCTCTTCCTCTTCTGGAACACCCATAATTTGGATGTTTGTATGCATAAGTATGTTTGATAGCTCTCATAGGTTTCCTTTATTTTTTAAAATTCTTATTTCTTTTTTATTGTCTGCATAGGTTATTTCAAAAATCCTGTTTTTGAGGTCAGAAATTCTTTCTTCTGCTTGCTCTGGCTTGATACTTAAGCTCTCAGTTGTATTTTTTATTTCTTTGAATGAATCCTTTAGTTCCGTGAGTTCTGCTACATTTTTTTAAAGGTATTTATCTCTTTATAAACAATTCTATCCTTCATATCCTGGATTGTTTTTTTCATTTTGTTGTGTTGTCTAACTGAGTCTTCTTTAAACTCATTGAGTTTCCTTAAGATCATTGTTCGGAATTCTTTTTCAGTCATTTCAAAGGTTTCCTCCTGTTTGGGGTCTTCTGGCTATACTCAGTAGCATAGTCCCTTTGTGGTTATTTTGGCCGTATTCAACATAAGAGTTTCTATGAGTGCCTCTGTGGCCTAGGCACTGGAGCACTCAGTAGTTCATTGCTGATGTGACACTAGGTTGGATCATCAAGGCCATGGATGAGATCTTCGTTTCTTGAATAGAAGTCTTTTTTTTTTTTGTCAGTTGGAAGGGTTCTGAACCTGTGACCTTGGGGTTTTATAAGGCTATGCTCTAAACAACTGAGCTAACTGCACAGCCTTACCTGGATGTCCTGTCACTCCTTGGCTGAGATGAGTGACTCAGCAGACTCACTGGCACCCTGGCTAGTGACCTGTGATCCCGATAGGTACTCTGGAGTGATCTGAAGCTCTTCAGCTTAAATGGATGACCCTGGGTGAGGATCCTGGGGGTTGGAATTAGGACCTTAGGCTTTGAGGGAGATATTGGGGTGGGAGTACTCAGAAGCCCCTCAACTAGAGTGGGTGACTCAGTGGCATCCCTGGGGCTCTGGGAAGAGCTCTGTTCCCCCAGGGAGGCATTGAGGTACCCTGTAGCTTCACTGTTGAACTGGGTGATGATAAGTGAGGTCACTGGATTTGTGTGTGGGGCCCTGTATTCTCAGGAGGGACCCTGGGATGGTTTGCAGCACCATGATTGATGTGGGGTTCTCTGGGTGACGTGTTAAAAGTTTTGGATTGGGATCCTTCACCCCAAGAGGGATTCTGGGGCCTTCTATAGCTGGAGTGGACACTCTGGGTGAGTCTTCTGTGGTTGTGGACAGGCCCCTGTGATTCTAAGAGCATTACTGGGACACTCTGGATCTCCTCAGCTGGGGTGGGCTGTCCTGAATGTGATCACTGGGGCTGTGGGTGGGCTTCTGTGTCCCCAAGAGAGATGCTTGTGTCCCCAAGCCTCCTTGCTGGGGCAGGCAGCCCTGATAGGCTCATTGGTTCTACAGGCATGTGCCTGTGCCCAAGAGAGGTGTATGAGTCCTCTACTACTTCTTTGTGGCTGCGTGAAATGCAAGGGCACCTCACCAATGAAGGTGGGGTTGCCAGCAGTGGCTAGATGCTTCAGTCAGACAGTTTTCTGACTCTGGAAAGTGTACATGCCAACCCCCTCCATCCTGAGGGTGGCATACTAGCTGAACTGGATTGCCTGTTCCCAGGGCACAGGAGCCATGTGGTCATAGGTGTGGGCAACTCAGTGCAATGATGCAACCACAGGGGAGTGAGACCCCTCTGGGGACAGAGTGATATGGTCTTGAGTGTTGGGGCCAATCTCAAATCTATGGCTGCTGCAGAAGTCTGGGCCTGAGGGATAAGGGTGGTTTAGTGTGTGGTCCTTCCTACCCAGGTCTGTTCAGATGCATGTGACACATTAGGCATCTGGCTGTAGAGGCCGCCCCTGAGATGTGTGTGGGTTCTCCTCCCTCTTGTCATGGCTGTAATTATTGTATGTGCATCCCGCCAGTGTAGGTAGGGTCACCAGCTATAGCACTGTGCCTGAATAAGGTGCCTTCTCAGTCTGCAGGGAGCATGGGCTGACCCCCTCCATCCTGAGGTTGGCACCCTTGCTGCACTGAACCATCTGTTCCCAGTGCACAGGGTTGAAGCCAACAGCCAATTCTGGTTCCAAGCTTGCCACAGAAGTTTGGGTCCCAGGGGGTGGGAGTGTGCATTTCTGCAGCAGTTCCCAACATCAAATGCACAGCCACAGGGGCCACACAGACTCCCCCATGGGTTGGGTCGCAGGTCTGCTCACCTTCCTGTGGTCAGAAATTCCTCCTGAGTCTGCCAGTGCAGAGCAGGGGATGGCACAGTGTTGCCCAAGGAGAATTTTTCCATTATCTTTGTGATTATCCTTAGTCTTTCCACTCACCAGTCTCTGCTACTCCCTCTTCCTTATTTCATTTCTTGTCCAAGTGTAGCTGTGCATTTGATGTATTTTCCATCCTTTTGGGACAGACTACTGATGACTCCTTCTGGTTGGCCATCCTGCCTCCCCCTCCTGGCAGTTCTATTTGTAATTTTTTGCAGAGCTTCCATACTATTTTCCATAATGACCATACTGATTTATACTCCCAACAGTGTGCAGGTGTTCCCTTTTCTCCACATCCTTGCCAAGACTTGTTTGCTTTTGTCTTTTTGGTAATAGCCATTCTAACTGGAGTGAGGTGGTATCTCATTGTGTGGATTTGCATTTCCCTGATGATTCGTAATGTTCTCACATTTTTTCATATGCTTGTTTGCCGTGTCTTCTTTTGAGAAGTGTCTAGATCCTTTTCTCAATTGGGTTATTTGTTTTTTTGCTATTGAGTTGTTTAAGTTCCTTGTATATTCTTGATATTAATCCCTTTTCAGATGTATAGTTTGCAAATATTTTCTCCCATTCTATAGCCTGTCTCTTCACTCTGTTAACAGTTTCCTTTGATGTGCAAAAGCTTTTTAGTTTGATGTAATCCTGCTTATCTATTTTTGCTTTTATTATTTGTGCTTTTGAAGTCTTATTTAAACATTCCTCGTCCAGCTCCATGTCATGGATTGTTTTCTCTATGCTTTTTTCTAGTAGTTTCGTAGTTTGGGGTTTTATATTTATATATTAACCCATTTTGAGTTGGTTTTTGTACATGGTGAGAGGTAGGGGTCTAGTCCTGTTCTTCTGTATGTAGATATTCAGTTTTCCCAACACCATTTACTAAAGAAACTTGTCTTTTCCCCAATATGTATTCTTGGCACCTTTGTCAAGGATCAGTTGGCTATAAGTGCCTGAATTTGTTTCTGGGTTGTCTGTTCTGTTCCATAGGTCTATATATGCGTTTTTATGACATTACCGTAAAGTTTTTTTTACTATAGCTTTGTAGTATAATTTGAAGTCTAATAGTGTGATGCCTTCAGCTTTGTTCATTTTTTTAAGGATTGTTTTGGATATTTGGGGTCTTTTTTGGTTCCATACGAATTTTATGATTGTTTTTTCTATTTCAGTGAAGAATGTCACTGGTGTTTTGATAGGGATTGCATTAAATCTATAGATGATTTTGGGTAGTATAGCTATTCTAACAATATTAATTCTTCCAATCCATGAATATGTTATATCTTCCATTTATTTATGTCCTCTTCTATGTCTTTCTTCAAAGTCTTATAGTTTTCATTATAGGAATCTTTCATCTGCTTGGTTAAATTTATTCCTAGGTTTCTATTTTTATTTTTATTTTTTTGTAGTTATTGTAAAAGGAAATGTTTTCTTGGTTTCTTTTTCAGATGGTTCATTTTTAGTATGTAGAAATGCTACTGACTTTTGTACATTGATTTTGTATACTGCAACTTATTGGATTTGTTTATTAGTTTTAAAGTTTTTGGTGGAGTCTATAGGGTTTTCTATATATGAGATCATGTCATCTGTAAACAGGGATAATTTGACTTCCTCCTTTCCAACTTGGATGCATTTTATTTCTTTCTCTTTTCTAATTGCTCTGGCTAGGATTTCTAGTACAATGTTGAATAGAAGTAGTGAAAATGGGCATTATTGTCTTGTTCTTGATCTAAGAGGGAAAGCTTTCTTTCAGTTTTTCACCATTCAGTATGATGTGGACTTGTCATATATGACCTTTATTGTGTTGAGGTACATACCTTCAGTACGTAGTTTATTAAGAATTTTTAACAAGAAGCAATGTTGAATTTTTTCAAATGCTTTTTCTCAGTCAATTGAAATGATCACATGGTTTTTGTCATTCTTTTGGCTCATGTGGTGTATCACATTAATTGATTTGTTTTTGTTAAAGCATCCTTGCATCCCTCAGATAAATCCCACTTGATCATAGTGAATGATCTTTTAATTTGCTGTTGGATTTGGTTTGCTATTATCTTGTTGAGAATTTTGCATATATGTTCATCAGGAATATTCGCCTGTAATTTTCTTTTTTTGTTGTGTCCTTGTCCAGTTTTGGAAGCAGAGTAATGCTGGCCCCATAAAATGAGTTGGGAAGTATTCCCTTCTCATTTTTTTGAGATAATCTGAAGAGAATTGGTATTACTTCTTTAAATGTTTAGTAGAATTTGGCAGTGAAGCTATCAGGTCTTGGAGTTTTCTTTAATGGAAGATTCAAAGTATTATTGATTCAATTATCTCACTTGTTTTTGGTCTGTTCAGATTTTCTGTTTTTTCATAATTCAATTGTGGCAGATGTTGCACTCTCTTTGTCACCTCTCTCCACCTGAGTGATGGAGACGCAAAGGATTACTCAAAGCCCATTTCTTCTGAGCAGTGAGAAACCCCAAAGGGGTTAATTTCCAGGAACCCTCAAGAGAGAGGCATTCCTCCTTGTAAAATTAACCCTGAACTGGGGTTCTGTCTCAGTATTTATTCTCTAGGCCAGAAAGTTACAGAAAAGGAATATAGGTGGTTATGGCTAAGTATAGTTTAAAAATAGAAGCTGGTAACATCAGTGAAATAACAAAGTGACATTCCATAATGCAGTTTGCAAAAGGTTAAGTCGACCCACCAACAAAAGCTTGTTCTTAGCAAATACTGTCTTTTCCTACAACAGTTTCCTCCGTATGTTTACATTACAATAAAGTAACTTTAGGTTAACGGGCTCCAAGGACATCTGTCCTTGAACCAACAATTTTGCTGTGTTACAATTCTTTATCTACAATAGCCTGGGGAAAGTTTCCTGTCTCTTGCAAGCTTAACATTTCTATATGTAATTTTAAAAAGTTAGGTTATACCTGAAACTACAGGGCTTTGGAGGCTAGGCCCTGTGAAATACATTTGCTTTATAAATGTTAGTATAGTCCACAGGCAGAATGTATTTGTCCAGGAATTTATCCATTTATTCTATGTTATTAAATTTGTTGGCATGCAGTTGTTCATAATAGTCTTTTATGAGATTTGTATTTGTGATATCAGTTATAATGTCTCCATTTTCATTTCTGATATTATTTTTGAGTCTTCTTTCTTTTTTTCTTGGTTAGTCTAACTAAAAGTTTGTCAATTTTTGTTTACCTTTTCAAAAAACCAATTTTCTGTTTCACTGATCTTTTCAACTTTTTTTTTAGTTTCTCTTTTATTTCTGCTCTGAGCTTCATTATTTCTTTTCTTCTGCCAATTTTGTGTTTAGTTCGTTGTTGTTTTTCTAGTTCCTTTAAGTGCATCATTAGATTGTTTAATAAGAAATCTTTCTTCTTTTTTGATATAGCCATTTATTGCTATAAACTTTACTCTTAGACCTGTGTTTGCCGTATCACATAGATTTTGGTATATGTTTCCATTCTCATTTGTCTCAAGGAATATTTTAATTTCCTTTTTAATTTCTTCTTTAACCCACAGGTTGTTTAGGAGCATGTTGTGCAATTTCAGTTTGTAAAGTTTCTAAACTTCTTCTTGATTTCTAGTGTTATACCGTTGTAGTCAGAAAAGATACTTGATACGATCTCTATCCTTGTAAATTTGTGTAGAGTTGTTTTGTGGCCTACTATATGATCTGTGATCTGGATGATGTTCAATATGCAGTTGAGTAGAATGCATATTCTGCAGCCGTTGGAAGGAATGTTATTTAAATGTCTGTAAACCTTTCTTTATTTTTTGTCTAGACAATCTGTCCATTGTTGAAAGCACGTTTAAGTCCCCTACTACTATTGAGTTGCAATCTATCTCTCCCCTTAGGTGTAATAACGTTTGCATTATATATCTGGGTGCTCTGGTGTTGAGTGCATATATATTAGCAATTGTTACATCATCTTGTTCAATTGATCCCCTTATCATTATATAATGACCTTCTTTGTCTCTTTTTACAGTTTTTTATTTGAAGTCTATTTTATCTGGTATTAGTATGGCCACTCCCGCTTGCTTTTGGTTTCTGTTTGCGTGAAGTATCTTTTTCTAGCTCTTCACTTGCAGTCTATGTTTTTCTTTAATAGTTAGCTGAGTGTTTCATAGGCAGCATATCATTGAATCTTGTTCTTTTAATCCATTCAGTCACTCTATATCTTTAAATTGGAGAGTTTAGTCCATTTACATTCAAGATTGTTACTGATATGTGGGAACTTATTCCTGTCATTTTGTTATTGCTTTCTGGTTGTTTTGTAGATCCTTAGTTCCTTTCTTTTTCTCTTGTTATTTACCTCTGTGGAGGTTGTTTTCTGTTGTGCTAAATTTTGTTTTCTCTCTTTCTCATTCGTGTATCTGTTTTAATTTATTTTTTTGTGGTTACCTTAGGGTTAACATAAAGAGTCTTGTAGGCTGATAGCAACTTAACTTTGGTTGCATGAAAATTCTCTAAGCTCCTCCAACCCACAAATTATATTTTTGTTACCTTAATTTATGTTTGTATCTATTGTATGTTTCTTAGTCACTAATTGTAGCTACTGTTCTTTTTTGACTATTTTGACTTTAAACCTTTATAATTAGAGGATTGAAGGATTTGCATAGCACCATTACCTCACTGGGGTGTTCTGAGTTTGAATTGTGAATTTACCTCTGTAGGTGAGTTTTGTACTTTCAGGTTTGGTGATAGTAATTATCATCTTTTTATTTCCATTTGTAGCACTCCCTTAAGTGTTTCTTGTAAGGCTGGACTAGCAGTAATGAATTCCCTCAGCTTTTGCTACTGACAGCCAGTCTGTGGCTCAGTGGCCCAGCAGTCTGTCTGGAGTGGGTGCACACAAATGTGGTAGACCACTGATTATTAGCGGCTTCCCCGCTGAACAGATCTGCTTTTTCTCGTGGTGGGGAGGGAGTACCATGTGGGTTCAGATGCTGGGGTCTCTATCTCTCTCTCTGGCTTGGGCTCCAGAGAGCAGCCAGGGTCATAGTCCTCCTGGTGCCCGTGTGAATGTGGTAGAATGAAGACAGGGTCTTAGGATAGAGGGAGTCAGTTTTCACTGACCCGCAAGGCAGAGCACAGTCTAGCAGCAGGTTCAGTTTCAAGATGGCACTATGCCATAGCTGCTTAGATTGGGAGGTAGGGGGTTGCTTTCCCTGGGCTTCTACTATGAGGCTGTGTAGCTGCACAAACTCTCAGCTACTCTCCAAACTGAGTTTGGGGCCTGAGAGGACTGGGGGACTTTCTTGTAGCAGGGATTGCTGGCATTTGGGGCAGCAGTGGAAACAGGTGGGGGGTTTCCAGCTTACCTTCTCTCTGCCTGACTCAGAGCCGGCCTCTGCAGGGAGACAGTGAGGCAGAGGCAATATGCCTTGCTCTTCTCTCTATGGTGCTGTCCCAGTCTTCCATGCTCCACAAAGATTTCATCACTCCCTTGGTGCTCTGCAGTGTATTTCTTCAGTCATTTCAGTCAAAATATAGTTGTGTGTTGTTTGGTCTCTTTTTATTGGGGGGAGGCAGGACGAGCACCAGACACCTCTAATTGGCCATCTTGCTCCATCCTCTCCTCTGTGTCATTTTTTTTGACAACATTGTGTAGCTGTTACATGTACCTGATTTGAAGCAAGGCAGCCTGTGTTCAAATCTCATCTTTACTACTTACAAATTGAATATCATCTTAGAAAAATTACTTATATTTCTAAGTATTTTTCTTTTCCTCTTTATCAAAACACTGCTCACATTCAAAACACTTAGAATAGTGTGTGGCACATAGTAATCGTTCAATCAGTGAGAACTATTATGATCTTTTCAATTACTGTCTTCTAATATCCTGTTCAGATTTTCTGCCATTTTTGTTCCTACAGTTGTATGAACCATTTTTGTTTTCTTTTCTATTATTTCTGTCACGTGACCAATTCTCACTGTATTATTTCAAGAAGAGAAGTACAGGCAACTTTAAGCTCAGCTGCAGTCCCCATATCTGAGATTCCAGTGAAACCTCAAGCCTGCTTAGAAACCATCCAGCCTGCAAGAGGCTCTGGAGAGCAGAATCATGGTTTCTTAAGCTGGAGGAGTTCTTACTTTTATGTTCCAGGACATTGCTATGTTTGCTTGGACCCTTAACTGGTAAAGATAGAGGGGATACTATAAAGTATACCAGTGCAGACTACAAATATTCAAAGTATAGTAACCCATCTTCTAGCAGGGTAGTCTATTCTTTGCAAGAATTTAAATTTTGTTCAGCTCTCTAGCTCCTCCTGAAGAATGGAGAACAGGTTTTCACAGTGGCCAGGACTGTCTGTAGGGATATTTGAAGCTCAACTATCTTTTACTGTCTTACCTGCAAACATTTTATAAAGATCAAATTTATTTGCAAGAGCAGTTCTGATTAGTAGAACTGAAAAGGTCAATATGAAATATGTAGATGTTTTAGGGGGGACAATATAGGAGGTGGAAAGTTGTGGTGAGAGGATGGATTTAACAATAGAACTATATGGAGACAAAGAATATGTGAAGAAGGGAGGAAAAGTGAGGTAGGAGGTAGGGTGCTTTGTTGCTAGGTAGCCAGGAACAGGCTTTTTGGTGTTGCCTGGGTAACAAGGAGATAATTAGTACTTCAGTTTTTTTAGGAACCTCCTTTTTCTGTCCTTTGACATCTGAACTCACCTAACAGCTGCCCAGTACCCTGTTTACTACTTTTAGAAGAAACAAGCTAAATGATAGGAAAATCAAGTGTTTAGCAGACTATAATCTAATGGCAATGTCTCTTCAAAAGCATTTAAGGGGCTGGCCCGTGGCTCACTTGGGAGAGTGTGGTGCTGGTAACACCAAGGTCGTGGATTTGGATCCCTATATAGGGATGGCCGGTTAGCTCGCTTGGGAGAGTGTGGTGCTGACAACACCAAGTCAAGGGTTAAGATCCCCTTACCAGTCATCGTTTTTTTTTTTTTTTTAAAAAAACAAACATTTAAATCTTTGTTGATTGTACATTTTAGATTTCTTATGACAGTTGCCCAAATAGAAATCTTTTCCAAACAGATTTTTAAAAACATTTTATTATGGAAAAATTTAAATATATATGCAAGTAGAAAGAATAGTATAATGAATATCCTTATATCTATAACTAGCTTCAACTATTATTAACTCATGATTAATCTTATTTCATTGATATCTCCATACATGTTTCTTTTCATCTCACCTCCCTGGCCCTCTTTCCCAATTTCCTGGGCTTTAATTATTTGGAAACAAATTCTAGACGGCATATAATTTTATCAATAAATATTTCAGTATGAAGCACTAAAAATTAAGGACTTAAAGAAACACAAAAATGATGCAATATCACACCTAAAAAGATAATAATTCCTTAATATCATCAAATACTTGGTCAGTGTTCAAACTTTTCTGATGGTCTCTTTCTCTTTTTTTCCAGTTTAATAGAATTAGGATTCAACTAAGATTTATACATCTAATTTATTGAGATGCCTGTTAATTCACATTTAATCTACAGTTTCTACTCCATCTCTATTTTTTTTTTTCCCTGTCCTTTTTGAGACTGGCCGCACCGCGCTCAGCCAGTGAGCGCTGTGAGCACACCGGTCATCCCTATATAGGATCAGAACCCGCGGCGGGAGCGCTACTGCACTCCCAGCGCCGCACTCTCCCAAGTGTGCCACGGGCTCAGCCCTCCATCTCTGTTTTTTCCCTTGCAATTGAATTATTGAAGAAATTGGGTAAAATCCTATAATTTACCATAGTCTAGATTTTGCTGATTACATCCCCATAATGTAGTTTAATATCTTCCTTTGTTGTTCCATGTGTTTTCTATATATTGTTAGTTAGATCTAAAGAGATTTATTGGATTCAGGTTTGACTTTTTTCACATGACTACTTCATAGGTGGTATTGTGTTCTTCCATCAGGAAGTGCATAATGTCTGTGCATCTTTTTATGATATAGGCAGCCACTGAAAATTATTGCAAAATGATCATTCTCTAATCATAAATAACTTCTTCATTTATTAGCTGGAATAGTTTATATACAAAATCTTCCTTCATCTTGAGCTATTTTTCCGTATGCAGTTAGATCTATTTCTGTATTTTCTGTTGTTTTCCATTCATCTATGTGCCAATGCTATACTATTTTTATAATGGAGGCTTCATAATATATTTTAACATCTGATTTTAATATCTGGTAGGGCCAACACCTGTTTTTTTTTTTTTTGGCTATTCTTATTTGTTCTTCCAAATGAACCTTATAGTAAATTTTTCTCATTATAGAAAAAAGTAAGGATTTTTTAGGAGCATATTAAATGCATAAATTAACAGAATAATCTAAGTATCTTTATGATGTTAAACCTTCTGGTCTGAAAACATGGTATATCTTTCCATTTGTTGAAGTTTACATTTTGTCTTTCATATGATTTTATTATATTTTTGTATTAGTTTGCTGTGGCTACTGAAACAAATTACCACAGACTTGGTGGTTTGAAACAACAGAAATTTACTCTGTCACAGTTCTAGAGATCAGAAGTCTGAAATCAGTTTCACTGAGTTGAAATCAAGGTATAGACAGGACTGTGCTCCCTCTGGAAGCTCTAGGAAAGAATATGTTCCTTGCTTCTTTCAGTTTCTGGTGGTTGCCAGCATTACTTGATTTGTGGCAACATCACTCTAATCTCTGCCTCTTCCTCCACATTATCTCCTCCTCTTCTATGTGTGTATCAAATATCTCTGTGTCTCTTTTTTATAAAACATTTGTGACTGGATTTAGAGTCCACCAAGATAATCCAGGATAATCGCCCATGTCAAGATTCTTAACGTAATAACATCTCAAAGGGCCTTTTTTCTTATAAGCTAACATTTATGGGTTGTAGAGATTAGGACCTGATATCTTTGGGTGTTCATCATTTAGCCTACTATAATTCCTCATTTGATTTTGGGCATGTCTTTTAAAATTTATGATTTTTTGTTTTTTATTTTTATCAAAGTGTCATCTTTTTTCTCATATCCTCTGACTAGTTTATATTTGTATATTGATTTTTGTATGTTAATTTTTATACCTTGCTAGTTTACTAAATTCTCTTAATAATTCTCTTACAAATTATAGCAGCTTTTCAATTGATTCTTTTGTATTGTCTAAATTTATAATTATATCATCTGCATATAATATGGTTTTACCTCTTTTATTTTTTTAACATTTACTTGAACATATTTGTAGGATACAGTCTTTTTTCAATACAGTTTTACCTCTTTCTTTCCAGTTCTCATGCCTCCAGTTATTTTCCCTTGTGTAATTGCATTAACTAGCATCTCCAATATGCTGTTAAATAGTAATGGAGATATTAGGTATCTTTATCTTGTTCCTGTCTTTAGCAGGAAAGCTTCCAGTGTTTCCTACTACGTAAGACCCAAAGCATATTTTTGACCCAAAGCATATTTTTAATGTTCTTTTTAGAGAACATTATATTTTCTTATATATTTTTAAGGAAAATTTATATTTTAAAATGAGAAACGTAAGTAGTTATCTTCATAGAGAATAATCGTATATATTGTTTTGTATCTTTCAAAATGTTTTCAGATATCTAATTCATTTGGTTCTGTGAAGTAAAAGGACATGTAGTGTATATATAGTACCTTAATTTTATAGTTAAGAATATATTCAGAAAAATTAAGTAATTACCTAAAGTAATCATTACTGCTAGAAAGTGGCAGAGTTAGGAACAGAAGTAAAGATTTTATTTTCACTGCACTAGGCTGCATATTCATTTAACTGAATATTTTCCTTCATGAAAACTCTAGATTCAGGACAATGAATTTTGCAAATATGAGTATGTATAAATAAGTTATTTTCCTTTTTAAAATGTGACTTTTTTTTACAATTTAGTCAATAAAAAAATGAAGAAAAAAGTACTTGAAACTTAAAATATAGAAAAAATAAATATGACTTTTTTTTTTTTTTTCTTTTTGTCTTTTTTCGTGACCGGCAACGGATCGCAACCCTCAGTGTCGCACCCATACCGGACCGGGACCGGCAACGGGATCGCAACCCTCCGTGTTGTGCCCGCTCCTCGCTCAGCCAGTGAGCGGCCGGTCTGTATGTGGGAACCGAACCCTCGGCGGGAGCGCCACCGCACTCCCAAGCGGCGCACTGTAGCAGTGCGCCACCGGGCCGGCCCATAAATATGACTTTTAATGGTTTACTATATTAAATGATTGTGTGTGGGGGGGTTAGGGAGTAAAACATTATAGATAAGTCTAAAGTCTTCTTTAAAAACCAAATTCAGTGCCATTCCCTCTCCTCAGAGGCAACTACTCATGTGAGTTTAGTATGTTATCCTTCCAGTTCATTAAAAAAAATCCTTGCAATTCACAGACAAAATATATACTATGTAAATGATTTTTTAAAAAATTATTACAAGGATGACATCAAAATCAACTTTATGTTCTGTGCCTTAATTTTTCATCCAGCATTGTCATGTGGATCTTGGAGTATGCAAGGCTTTTGAAAGTATGATATAAAGTGCAGAATATACTTTTTAAGAATCTGTCTCCAAACAAGTCTGATACTTGTCCGCTATCACATTGCCTCACTGAACTGTTCTGATTAAGAATTTTGAAAAAATTTGAAATATGCCTTCAATTTTGATTAAACTTTCATCTTTCTAAATTGATCTCTCTAAGTTGTAACAGAATAATTAAGGAAAAGAGGAGAAATGGAAATATCAAGTAATTCTTGAGTATTTTCTGCTTACCAAAAAGCCAAATAAAAGCACCTCCTGAACAGAAAGTTTATTTCATTTAGCCTGCAGAGAGATGATTCAGGTAGGAGTTATGAATTAGAGTTTGGTAAACAGTGACTTACTTCCTTGAATTAAATCAATTTCTATCCATGATAATGGCAAAACCGGTTCAAAGTTACATGTAAAACAGAACACCAGCACTTAAAATATTCCTGACTTAGGAATAGGGGAGTTGAACAGAATTCCATAAGATCTTATTAAATAATTTTTCTGTTCTCCACATTGGAAATGAGAGACTTCACCACTCAGATGCTGCAAAATACCAGTATAAATAGAACTGCCATTTTGTTGTTAAGAGTGAATTGTTGATTAAGACTCGGAATTGGCAAACTTTTTTTGTAAAGGGCCAGATGGTAAGTATTTTCGGCTTCGCAGGCTGTGTGGTCTCTGTTGCAACTATTCTGTTGTTGCAGGTAAAAGCACCTATATACAAACAAATGGACAAGACTGGCTGGTTCCAATGAAACTTTATTTACAAAAACAGTTGGGTAGATATGACCCACAGAATGTAGTTGCATCTTTGTTGGGTTGAAGGCAGGAGTATACTGGTAAATGTTTAGTAACCAGGTTTTAGGAGAGAGGAGGAAATGCTGACTTGTAGCATTTGCCAATTTACATGGTGTAAATACTCCCCCCATGGTTGATTTCAACCTGCCGATTTGACATCATGGGTAGGGAGGTAGAAAGAGATACACAGTAGCACACCATTGCATTGTATTTCCATCATATGAATACACTTGATATAAATAACCTCAAGAACATAGATAATAGTAAAATGAAATAAAATAATTAGGAAGTGATGAGCTTTAAATATTTATTATTTTTGTTTTTAATATAACTTATTTAATTGAAAATTTAAATAACTTTAAATGATGTATGTGCTTAACATCTAGCTCACAAAATTCCTAAAAATGTATAATTGGCTCTAGTAAGCCAGTATGTGCCTATTCCAGTGCACCATTATGTTGGTTTAAAAAGCTGCCTCTTGAATCATAAGTTATATGGAAGAATAAAAGCAAAAAGATATAGTGAATTGTGTTAGTATGCAAATTTTGCACTAATCTTGCTCATCCGTTTTAATGAGAAACTGAAAAAATAGTTTTGTTCATTTAAGTGAGATTTGACCCTGTGTCGAGAGGTGCTTTGCTTCTTGGTTCTTTATCTCAACATTTAAGTGAGAGTATATGAAATAAATTTATGTCAGTACATTCTATCCATGTGTCATATATAATAATAAATGTTACTTATTGTTTATTTGTTGTTTTTTCCTTAAGGCATAACTGTGACACCTGATGAAGAACAAAACTTGAATCATTATGTACGAGTTTTAAAGAACCTAATACTAAGTGTTCCCACTAGGGAGCCAGGCCATGAGAAAAAATCAAAGTCTCCAAGAAATGATTATTCTGTAGGATCGAAGGAATCAAAATCTAAGGAGATTACACATGGAGAAGCTTCAACTGAGCATGATACTTTAACCAATCCTGTCAGTGAAGGAACTACAACTTTCCCTACTAGTGGCTCCACACTGGAAAAAGGGAGGGGAAAACGTACTGAAAGTACACCATTCTGGTCGATCAAACCAAACAATGTTTCTGTTGTTTTACGTACAGACGAACCTTTTATTGAAAAAGAAGATCCAGAGCCAGAGCCAGAACCAAAGCCAGAGCCAGAGCCAGAACCAAAGCCAGAGCCAAAGCCAGAGCCAAAGCCAGTTACGAAACAGACTGAGGCAACAAGGATATCATCACGTTTTACTGAATCATCTGCAGGTTCGCATGTCACTTCAGGCAGAACAACTATCACTGCTTCAAGTAGGACCACTGAGGTGGAGATCTCCACAGAACCGGAAGATGTTCCTCAGCTCTCAGGCGAATATGACAAACTCGTATTTGGAAAACACTCCCAGGTTTTGAATAATGATGACATTTTGAAAAAAATTTCAGATATTAAATCACAGGTGCACCAGGCACCTCTTAGTGACAGCAGCAACCCAGCATATAGAGAGGACATTAAAGCCTCTGAAGAGCACTTAAAACGAAGCCTTGCTCTAGCAGCAGCAGCAGAACATAAATTAGAAAAAATATATGATTCCCAGCTATTTTCAGTAGGACGAACCAGTAATGAAATTGATGACATTGAAACTGTTATTAACATGCTATATAATTCTAGATCTAAATTACCTGAGTATTTAGATATTAAATATGTTCCACCAGAGATGAGAGAAAAGGCTACTACAGTACTCAATACATTGAAAAAAATATTATGTGTAGGTCAAGAAGAAATTCAAAGACTTATTAGGAAGTTATTAAACAATAATATAAAACTTTTAAACCTACTTGATATTCCATGACAAAGTTGATTTAAACAAACTGCATACATTCACAGGAGAAATAAGCATATTAGTGATTTCAGAAGTTTGTATGAAAATATTTTCTATTATAGTTCAATATGCTAACATCTTTATATATCATATGTTATGAAAAATTTTCATATGCACTAAAAACCTAATAATTTAAAATAAAATTTTGGTTCAGGAGTTTGCAGTTTTTTTCTCATTAATTTTTGAAGTTGTGAAGATCTAATCTTTAAAATGTTTAAGCTTTGATTCTACTTGAATAGAACAGTTAAATTCACCCCTTTTATGAGTTAAGAGACTGTGTGCACTCTATATATGTAGCCAGTTTTAAATAATTGCATAAAGATGTAAAATTTTCAGATATACAGTCTTTATTACTCTTTCAAAGAATCTGAGTTTTCTATCTGATACCTGGAGCTTGTATCAGAACTTTTATTTGGATATATGTGTGCCGCCTTCCAAAAGTGGATGATATATTAAGACACTTTCTGTTCTTTTGTTATTAAGTACTCCTGGAGTATCAAGGAGGGACTGTAATCTGGGTTTGTAATTAAGTTACTCTCACTTACTTCTTTTTGTTTGTGTACATACACATTGAGGCTTTGCAAATATTTAGTCAGGGAGTATGATTGACACCATTAAGTTTAATTGTGTAATGTAATTATGGTGGAGGTAATTCTGTTTCATGATTTGACCAGTATTATATTCAAATTCATTTATTTATTCATTCATCAAACCAGTCATTTATGGTTTGATAAAGATTTATTGAACTTTTACTATGTGCAGGATGAAATGGTAGGCTTTGGGGATACAATAATAGGACATAATTTCTTCTCTCTTTGAGATTATATTATAGAAGGAAAGATAGACATTAAACAAATAATTTCAACAGTTTTTAAATTTTAGTTGTAACAGGTTGTTATGATGGTGTAAGGCATTTGACCTCACCTAAGCCAAAAACAATGGGAAAGCTACCCTGAGAAAGTGGCATTTATGGTGAGGTCTGAAAGATGAGGGTTTGTGTAAGGGGAAAGGGGGAATTCCAGCAGAGGGAACAGCATGTGTAAATGCTTTTGAGTTAAGAGTGAATATGGCAAGTTCAGGAAGTACCTGGAGTACACAAAGGCAAGAGACAGCATCCCAAAATGGAGCTGGTGACATACACAGGGTCAGAAAAGATCCTGCAGAGCATTATACTGCAAAGTTAATATTTTAACCTTTATCCTATGATCAATGAGAAGCCATTAGTGGATTTAAGCAAAGAACTGGTATGATCAAATTTGTGTTTTTTTTAAAAAAATCAGTGTGGCTATAGTTTTGGAGACAGGTGAAAGCAGAGTTCATAGGCCAAGTTTAGCCTGCAGTAGAGGCAAAGAGGCAGAATCAACAGGATTTGGTGATTGAATGGACATAGGATTGAGGGAGTAGCAGCGATCAAAAATAATTCTCACATAATTAGCTGTATTATAAAAAGGAGTACATAGGTTTTGTTTCATGAAAACACTCTGCTGTTTACTGTTTATTTTAAAAACTAACTTGACTATGAAAAAATTTTAAACACTTGCAAAAGTAAACTAATAAAATGAACCCATGTACATTTCAACTTAAACAAACAAACAAACAAAAACTAGGATTGAGGGAGTAGCAGCGATCAAAAATAATTCTCACATAATTAGCTGTATTATAAAAAAGAGTACATAGGTTTTGTTTCATGAAAACACTCTGCTGTTTACTGTTTATTTTAAAAACTAACTTGACTATGAAAAAATTTTAAACACTTGTAAAAGTAAACTAATAAAATGAACCCATGTACATTTCAACTTAAACAAACAAACAAACAAAAACTGAGAGGGACGGCTCTCTAGAACAACAGATTTTATTTGGGAATTGAAAATGTTGCAAGCTGGGGTGTGCAAGCCAGGAAAATCATAAACAGTCACCTGAGGAAAATCAAGACAAAGGGAAATTTTTAAAGACAAAGAGAAGTCCAGGAAACTGCGTTGAAACGAATCTTATTGGGAGAGATAGCTGTTAGACAACTGTCCTGTCTGAAATGCTGAAGGCCAGGAGAATTTCCTGATATAAGCTCTGATTACAAGGTACAGGCAAAACGTACAGGTATTTTGAGAATGTAAGTGTAAGGCCTTTTCTTTATGACCTCCCCCAACTCCATTTTGGTTAGGGCTTTGATATAAGTGACTCCACTTTGTTAACGTTCACTTCTACATACTCATCATCCAGTTTCAACAGTTATCTACTAATGAGCAGTCTTCTTTCATCTATATCCCCACCCCTTCTCCCCTTCCTATTTTATGTTAAATTAAGTCTCGGGTACTTTATTCTTTCATCTGTAAATATAACAATGTGAAGCTCTATAAGCTTTTTAAAAAACACTACCACCATATCATCACATATAAGAATTTAATGTTTCTTTAATATCAAATATCTAGTCAATGTTCAAATTTCAATCATCTAACAATTTTTTAAATTTAGAGTTGTATGAATCAAGATCAAATAAAGTTCACACAGTGAGAACGGTTGATTTGACTTATAAATCACTTTTAACCTAAAGGTTTCCTTTCAACCTCTTTTTTTTTTTTTTCCTCTTCAAGTTTATTTATTGAAGAATTGGTCATTTGGCCTATAGTTTCCCACAATATGGATTTTGCTCATTGCATACCCATAGTGTCATTTAGCATGTTCTCTTTTCCTTTGTATTTTCCATAAATTGGTATTTGGATCTAAAGTGGCTTCATCAGACTGAGGCTTGTCTTTTTTCTTTCTTTTTCTCTTTTTTTTTGGCAAGACGTTTTATTCTTCCATCTGATTGTGTCTATTTTTGTATCTTTTAGCAGACTTTGAGGATCATTGCCTAGACAGATTAATTGATCAGTTGATGCTAAGTGGATCAGATTTCTTCCTTTATTAGCTGGAATAAGTCTATAAAGAGAAACTTACTCTCATCTATTATTTGATTCCTCAGTGGTCTACTGTGTATTGGAAAGATATAAGATGCTTGAATCTTTCTTTTTGTTTAACAACTTTCAAAATAATTAGTTCATAGAATCCACCAAAGATGATCTATTTTTTTTCTTAACTTTAGCAGCCTTTATTTTTTAAAAACTGTTTTAGGTTTACAGAGAAATGGAACAGAAAGTACAAAGAATTCCCACATACCTCCCTCTCCTCTCCCATAGATTCCCCCATTATTCACATCTTTTGTTAGTGCATTACATTTGTTACAATTGATGAACCTACACTGACACGTTGCCATCACCTAATGTCCAAAGTATACTAAGGTTCACTCTTGGTGTTTTACATTCTCTGGGCTTGGAAAAATGTATAATGCCATGCATGCATTTTAAAGTGTACAGTTTGATTTTTTGTACTATACTCACAAAGTTATACAGCCGTCACATCTAATTCCAGAGTATTTCATCACCCCCCAAAGAAACCATGTACCCAGTAGCAATTACTCCTCATTCCTCTGTGCCCCAGGCCCTGTCAACCACATCTCAATGGATTTGCCTGTTCCAGACATTTCATATAATGCAATCATACAATAAGTTCTTTTATGACTGGCTTCTTCCACTCAACATAATGTTTTCAAAACTTACCCATATTGCAGCATGTGTCAGTTCTTCTACTTTTTATGGCTGAGGAATATTCCATGGTTTGGATAAACAATTTGTTTGTACACTCATCAGTTGATGGACATATGGGTTGTTTCCACTTTTTGGCTATTAGGAACAAAGCTGCTGTGAACATTCATGTACTCATATTTTTGGTGGGCGTATGATCTTCATTCTCTTGCGTGTATACCTAGGTGCAGAATTGCTGGGTTATATGGTGAGTATATGTATAACTTTTGGGGGAACTACCAAACTTTTCCAAAGGGGCTGAATCATTTTACATTCCCACTAGCAGTGTATGAGGGTTTCAATTTTTCCACATCCTCCCCATTTATCATTGTCCATCTTTTTAATATTGCCATCCTGTGGATGTGAAATGGTGTCTCACTGTAGTTTTGACTTGTATTTCTCTAATGGCTGATGATGTTAAACATATTTTTATGTGCCTCATGGCCATATGTATATCTTTTTACAAGGGATGGCTATTCAGATTCTTAGCCTATTTTTAATTTTTTTAATTATTATTATTGAGTTGTAAGAATTCTTTTTGTATTCTGGATACTAGTTCCATATCAGACATATAATTTGCAAACATTTTTCCTATTCTGTCAGTTGTCTTTTCACTTTCTTAATGGTATTGTTTGTAGCACAAAAGTTTTAGATTTTGATATAGCCCAATTTATCTATAATCCTTTTGCTACTTGTGCTTTGGTGTCATATATAAGAAACCATTGCCAAATCCAAGGTCCCTAATTCAGTATTATTGGTGTCCTTATAAGAACCTTGTGGGAAGAAGAAAATGCCACGTGAAGACAGATGTACACAGAAACCACACCATGCGATAAAAGATGCAGATATTGGAGTGATGTACCTCAAGACAAGGAATGCCAAGCTTTAACAGCCACCTCCAGAAGTAAGGAGGAGGAAAGGAAAGATTCCACCCAGAGTCTCAGAGGTATAATGGCCCTGCTGACCCATTGATTTTGGAATTCTGGCATCCAGAACCATGAGAGAAAAAAATCTATGTTGTATGAAGCCATCCAGTTTTTGGTACTTTGTTATGTCAGCCCCAGGAAACTGGCACAGTCATGATGTTTTTTTTTTTTTTTTTTTTTTTTTTGTATATTGCTTAATTGTATATGCTAATATTTATTGGGGATTTTTGCATCTATATTAATAAGAGATATTGGTCTGTAGTTTTTGTTTTGTTTTATTGTTGTTGTACTGTCCTTGCCTGCTTTTGATATCAGGGTAATATTAGTTTCATTAAATTAATTGGGGGGTGTTCCTCTGTCTTCTATATTCTGGAAGAGATTGTGTAAATTCATGTTAATTCTTCTTTCAACATTTGGTGGAATTGTCTGGGTCTGGTGGTTTATTTTTTGAGAGTTTCAAAATTGTAAATTCAATTTCCTTAATCATTTTAGGGCTATTTAAGTTATTTAATTTCTATTAAGTGAATTGAGTCATAACCATTTATGTTTTTTGAGAAATTGGTCTATTTCATTCAAATTGTCAAATTTATGTTTTTAAAGTTGTAATATTCCCTTATTATCTTTTTTGTAAACACAGTCTTTAGTGATATACTCTTTTTCTATTTTTCCTTTTAAAAAAATTTTTAATAATCAATTTTTCTATTTAACTTTATTTTTTTCTTTTTTTAAGGGTATATGCACATTCATTCGTTCAAATAACAAATACGTAAAGTGAATGACAGGTGAATAACAAAATTCTCTGAAAGTAGGGCTTCAAATTTTCACAAAAACTGGTGATGTAAAACTTATTAAAATTTACCTATTTCATTTTACAGTCTTAACAATTATTTGAAATAGCTCTCTAAAGTCTTCAAAAGCAGGCACATATCAAATTAATTTCAACAGAGGAAGATGAATGAACTTTTCAAAGGTAAATTTCTAAGAAAATCAGCAAGTCCACTTAATAAAAAGAAGTCAAAAACAAATTAAATATCTAAGTTTAACAACATGAATAGCATAAAAAAATCAAACAGAATGTAAACACAAGGGCACTTCAAAAAGTTTGTGGAAAATCAGAATTGAAAGATAATGGAAATCTTTCCATGAACTTTTTGGTTTAAAATTTTCCTTTATTTTTTAAAGATTAAGATCATAGAAAATGTTTTCTGAGCACAATAACAGAAGGAAATTTAGAAAGCTCACAAATGTGTGGCAATTAAACAGCACTTTCCTAAATAAGCAATGGGTCAAAAGAAAAATCACAGGAAAATTAAACAGTATTTTGAGATAAAGATCAAAATGCAACTTATCAAAATTTATGGGATGCAGGGCTCCTGCAGTGCTTAGAGGAAAATTTATAGTTGTAAACACCTATATTAGAAATAAGAAAAATCTTAAATCAGTAATGTAAACTACTACCTTAAGAAAATAGAAAAAGTAGAACAAACCAAAAGTAAATATAAGTAGGAAATAATAAAGATTACAACAGAAATATATGAAATAGGGAATTGAAAAACAATAGAGAAAATCAACAAAAACAAATAGTTGATTTTTATGTCCCTTTACCTATTCCTCCTTTTCCTCCCTCCCCCTCCTCCCTCCCCCCATCAACATCATATCTGTTCACTTGTCTTAACAAAATCAAGGAATTTTTGTGTCTTCTTTCCCCAACCCCCCACTCCTGTTCACTTGTTTATTTACTTATTTTTATTAGCTCCCACAAATAAGTGAGAGCATGTGATATTTCTCTTTCTGCGCCTGGCTTATTTTTTGTCTGCTTGGGTTATTTTGAAAACACTGTCTACAGTATCAGAAATTGTTTATTCTACTTGCTCTAGCTTGCTAGTTAAGCTCTCAAATGTAGTTTTTATTTTGTTGAATGAGTCCTTCGGTTCCAGGAGTTCTTCTACATCCTTTTTTTTTTTTTTTTACAGCATTTACCTCTTTGTAAATTTCCTCCCTCATGTCTTAGATTGGTTTTCTCATTTCATTGTATTATCTATCTGAGTCTTCATGCATCTCACTGAGTTTCTTTAAGATTGTTGCTTGCAATTCTTTTTTGGACATTTCAAAGCTTTCTTGTTGTTTGGGGTCTGGCATTTGAGCATTATTGTATTCTTTTGTTGGTGTCATATTTTCTTCTTTTTGTTTTTGTTTTGTTCTCCATACGTCTAGTATCCCTCCCTACATTGATGTCTGGTCATCTTGTGGTGCAGTTGCTTCTTCAGTTACTTTGGAGTGGCTTTTGAGGAGAAAGAATCCCTCTTTAGATTTGTTTTATGTTGCCTGTTGGGTGGGATGTTTTAGTTTTGATTCTGAGTAGACTCCATACTCTCAGTAGTTCCTGGGAGACTCAGTAGTTCTTCGTACACTCAGTAGTCTGTGGGCCACCAAAGGATGTGGCTGTGGCTGAGAGTGGCTGTGGGTGTGTGCTGTGGGGCTTCAGAGGCTGTGGCCTGGTGGCACAGGGCTTGGGGGGTGGAAGCCACATGGGGTGGGGCTCTGGGGGGTGTGGCTGGCAACTCAAGGATCCCATGGCAGAAGCCATGTGGGGTGGGGCTGCAGAGGCTGTGGTCAGGTGGCATGGGGCTCTGGTAGTGGAAACCACATGGAGCAAGTCACCAGGGGCTGTGGCTGCATGGCTCAATGCTCTCACAGTGGAAGCCACACAGATGGGGCTCTGGAGACTGTGGCTGGGCAGCTTATGGCTCCTGTGGCAGAACCATGTAGGGTGGGGCTCCAGAAGCTGTGGCTGGGTGGCGTGGGACTCAGGCACCTGGGTCCAGGGGCTGTGCAGTGGCCACGACCGGGTCTTCCTGGTGTGCAGCTCCAGTGGCTGGGGCTGTGGCCACAGATGGTGTGAGTCAGGCACCAGTGGTCACTGCAGGGAACAGGATGAATTTCTGTAGGGGGAGATGGACCTTGGCCCTGGGGCTAGACAGTGGTGGATGTGATTGTGGCAGTCATGAGGGCAGGCCGGGGCAGGAGCAATAGGAGTGTTACTGCTGGGAAGTGCTCAAGGACAAGCAGATTCTTCTTGCCACATGGGAGAATTCCTCTTGTGCTGATCCTAGCTGTCCATTTCTTGCTCTGGACCCCTTCTGTGGGAAGATTGCATCCTGGGCACCTCTAGTCTGCCATCTTTACTGGCTGATTTTGCTTATTTGCTATAAATATTTTGTTTTCCAGTGTTCTGAAAAAGTTGCCTCTGACAGTTTCTGCTTGTTTTGGGATGTTTCTGTGCAGTGAAGAGAACTTGGAGGTACCTGCTCTGCCATTTTGTTGATGCCACTTATGTTAATTTTTAATATTAAGAAGATCAAGATATTTATCACTGTCTTGAAATTATATGCATTCAAAGATTTTATAAGATTTTGTAAGTGTTAATGATCAATATTCTTTTAATACAGATAGATTAAAATCGGTGGATCAGAGAATATGAATACTGAAAAAGAGCTGAGAAATTATCTCTTTATTTTGTACTTAAGGAAAATTTAGGTTCAAGGAACTGAAATGACTTGTCCAAAGACACAAACCTAAGTGAAGCTAGAAGTAAGATAATAATCTACAAGTCCTGATTTCCAGTCTAGCATTGTTTCTGCAATCTAGGTTTAAAGTCCCCTATTTTCCTAAAATAGGTTATTTCTCCACCAATTTATTTTTTTTTATTTTTTATTTTTTTTCCCTTTTTGTCTTTTTTCGTGACCAGCAATGGATCGCAACCCTCAGTGTCGTGCCCATACTGGACCGGGGACCGGCAACGGGATCGCAACCCTCAGTGTTGCCCCCGTACCGGACCAGGACCAGCAACGGGATCGCAACCCTCGGCGTTGCTCCCGCACCTCGCTCAGCCAGTGAGCGGGAACCGGTCTGTATGTGGGATCCGAACCCTCGGGCGGGAGCGCCGCCGTGCTTCCCAAGCGGCGCACTATCCAGTGCGCCACCGGGCCGGCCCATTTACTCATACTATTAACATAGCATATAAGAAAAAATTCACAATAATCCTCCTGCCTCAACACAAATTTTTTTTTAGTTTCTTCTAGTCCTTGCTTACATGTATACATTATTGCAAAACCAAATTACACTGCTTATATTATTGCAACACTGTTTTTCTATCAAGTACAAATTATTATGCTGCTACTAAGACTTTCAAAATAATTTTTAATGTTTGCATGATACTCCATTGAGTTTATATATCATTATATACTTCACCAATCTCTAATTATTAGAAATTTAGGTTTTCCTAATTTAAAAATAATAGAGCTGTATTGAATAATTTTAATAGCTTGACTTTTTTATTTTTAAAATAATTTTTTTTAGGATTAAGTCCCTGGAGAAGGATTATATCATGATTTTAATATGCTTTTCCAAGTACGTTGTACCAATAACCTTCCCACTAGCGTAAATCTACTATCCCTGCCCATAAGAATAAGGTTTAAGATTTCCTAATCATATTTTCCTTTCTAATAAAAACAACAATATAGCAGAATAAAAATAGTTTTTAAATACAAGTAAAATAATTTGTTTCATTTTTGCATTTTCACTACTGATCTTCATATGATCATCCTTTTAAACTTTCATTCACTGATAATGTATAGAACAAAGAAAACTTACATTTCCTTACCTGGAAACATTCACATGTGTCATGTTAAAAATAAAGAAAAGAAGGAAGGAAGGAAGGAGGTTAGATAGACAGACAAACAGATAGAGCTAATAGACCACTGGTAAACTGTCAGCAACAGATGTTGTGCCATCATTCTCTTTCTTGTAAAAAATAAAACCTATATAAAATAGAACTAGCTGACTGAAGCAAATAGGCTTTATTATACATTATTGAAATTTAATAAAGTTGCTTGGAGAAGAGGAAAAAGAATTTTTCTTAATTCAATGAAGAGCAAGAATCTTGACAAGTGAAGGACAAGGTATGTTTCTTTACATATGAGCAATTCTTAAAAGATTCCATCTAAAGATGGAATAAATATAGTTAGTTTCATGAACATATTAGTAGGTATAATAGCAAATGTTATCCAGAAGAGAGTTAAAAGAATACTGTTAAATCTCTAATAGTATTCTGATTTTTTTCAACTTAAAAATTCTTGGTTAAGATAGCAATTTCAAAATTGGAATAGTAAGAAAAATTTTTTAAAAATGTATAAATAGTATGAAATGTTAATTTATCTCTCTGTCTCGGCTTATCATGCTAGTTAGATAGCTAGATCTGTTTGGAAATTCATGGCAAAACTATAAAAAGTTATGCCTCATTTGTTAGTCTTTTTGGACTATTCCATAAAGATTTAATTTTCCAGATTACTAAAGTTTATGCCTTAAAGGACATAGGTTTCTTTTATTTTGGCATTTCGAAGACATTTTACTCTTAAGTAAAGTATATTGAACACTCCTCTGCCTTAATAAAACTATTCTGAACAGAAGTTGATCTTTCCTTGACTCAGGACTCAGTCATCATTTTGAACAATGTTTTATGTGGATTTCAGTATAGTATTTGGGGCCAGCAAAGTGTAAAGCTTGTTTGCAACCATGCTAAGTGGTTCCAATATGCTTCACTTTTTGAAGGTATTTGTGAATATTTTGTTTGTTTGTTACCTCCCTTCATGTCATGTAATTCGTCTACTTCCGATCACCTCTCTGTTGGCTGCTTCAAAAATGAGCCGGGCTAGGAAACCCAGATAACAGAGTGAGAATTATGTATGAAATTAAGAGACAATGAGTTCTATCTTTGGTTGTGTCCTATTAAAACAGTCTTTAAAAAATCATCCCAATCTGTTCCATGATGAGGTATACATCCAAACCTTAGGCCATCTCTCCTTCTGTATACACAAAGTGTATAATCATGTGTACCACTCAAAGTTCAGCCCACTGAGAGGATTTCTCTTCACTGCTTTCCATAAGCATCCTGGGGGGCGGGTTTGGAGTAGTCTGCTAGGGCTGCCATAATATAGTACCACAAACTGAGTGGCTTAAACAACAGACATTTATTTCTCACAGTTCTGGAAACTAGAAGTCCAAAGTTAAGGTGTCAGCAGGGTTGGTTCCTTCTGAGGACTGTGAGGAAGGATCTGTTCCCTGCTTCTCCCCTAGCTTCTGGTGGTTTGCTGGCAATCTTTGGTGTTCCTTGGCTTGTAGAAGCATCACCCTGATCTCTGCCTTCATCTTCACATGGTGTTCTTCTTGTGTGTATATCTGTGTCCAAATTTCCTTCTTTTTTATGGGACACACGTCACATTGGATTAGGGCCTACCTAATGATCTAATTTTAACTATTACCTCTATGAAGACCCTATCTTGAAATAAGGTCAAATTTTGAGGTACTAGGATGGGACACACGTCACATTGGATTAGGGCCTACCTAATGATCTAATTTTAACTATTACCTCTGTGAAGACCCTATCTTGAAATAAGGTCAAATTTTGAGGTACTAGGGGTTAGGAATCCACCATATCTATTTTGAGGGACACAATTCAACCCATACAAGACAATGGCTGCCTACTTCTGGCTGGTACAAGCACATAGAGCTGTAAAACAGACCCATATTTTTCTTCCCTCATTAATGATCTTTGGGAACTCCCCACCTAAGGTAGAAGGGGGCACCATAGGGGAGTCCGAGCCACCTGCTTATTCATTGAGTTTACTTGGGCGTTTTCAGACCTGCTTGGGCTGGGTCTAATGTAAACCATTTCCATTTTATAATAGGACACTGCTATGCTCACCCAATTTCATTTTGTTTTATTTTTTAAAGTTATTTTTTCTTAATTGATACAAAATTACATACATTTATGGGGTACATGGTGATATTCAGGTACATGTGTACAATGTGCAATGATCAAATCAAGGTAATTAGCATATGCATCTCCTCAAACATTTGTCATTTCTTTGTGTTGAGAACATTGCAAATCCTCTCTAGTAGCTATGTGAAATTATACAATAAATTGTCGTTAACTGTGGTTTCCCTACAGTGCTGTAGAACACTACAACTTATTCTTCCTATCTAGCTGTAATTTTGTATCCAGTGGCTACCCTTTCATTATCCCCTTCTCCCCAATTTTATGATTTTTGGATCATATCAAACAGTTCAGGTCACACAGTCACTTGGTGTCCTATGGTCTGGCTTTCAGTCACTACTGGGTCTTCCCAGTCACAAACCAGATTCTGCTCTTCCAGTGGAGGATACTGTTGGCAGAGGAGGGTGTGGCCTTACTTCAAAACTTGTGTGGTCTTCTCTGTGCTTCTTTATGAGTTTGTCAGAGTCTCTATACAGCATGTTTGCCTATGCAGACACTTCTAATATCATTGGGTGTGCTGAATCATATGGCATAAGAGTTAGAGCAACTTGTTCTGTACGTTGGACCTGCTACAGAATCCTTGCTTATTCCAGTGTCATTTATTAAGAAGGCTACCTCTCCTCCATTGAAATGCTATTTTTCCTTTGTCAAAGATTAATTGGGCATATATGTGTACATCTAATTCTGGGTTCCCCGTTGATCTTTGTTTCTATCCCTCGGCACGTGTCATGCTCTCTTGATTGCTATAGCTATGCAATTAGCCTTAACAGTGGGAAGAGTTATTCCTCCCACTCTATTCTTTTTCAAAATTGTTTTGTCTATTATAGAGTTGCTCCCTTTCCATATAAATTTTAGAAGAAGCTTGTCTATATCTACATAAAAAACCTTGCTGAAATTTTGGTAGAAACTATGTTAAACATATAGGTCATTTTGGGGGAAAATTGGCATCTTTACCTTGTGATTCTTCCGATCCAAACATAGTATGACTCTCCATGTATTTAGGTCTTCTTTAATTTCTTTCATCAGCATCTTGTAATTTTCATCAGACATATCCTAGACACATTTTCTTAGATTTTTTATACCTAGATATTTCATTTTCTTTGGAGCAATTGTAAATAGTACTAAAGTTTTAATTTGGGGTTCTTCTTGTTCATTGTAAGTATATAGAAATGGATTGATTTTTGTGTGTTGATCTTGTATCCTTGACATTACTGCACCTGCTTATTAGTTCTAGGAGGATTTTGGAGACTCCTTGGGATTTTCTTCACAGACAATCATGGCATGGGGAAGCCTTACTTTTACCCACTAGATAGGTTGCAGCAGCATGCCCAACTGTGATATAGGTTGCCTCCAAAGTTCAAAAAGGCCACCAGGCTTTTTGCCTTGCCCTTTATGGTGGTAGTGCAATTATGTCTCATTTTAAAGAAGATATTCCTATACACATCAGACCCTTGAACTTGAAGAAACTTCACTGAAGAACACTGAAGAAACTTGGGGAGGGTTTATTTCCACCTGCTGGCATACATGTGTCATACTAAGGCATTTGGGTTCTTGCTACTTTCTGCTTACAGATGTAATTAGCATTCTGTCACCAGAGTAATGGACCAGCACGATGTCCTCTGGCATGTCAAAACGATCAGAATCTTCTGGCCTGCAATGTGCTGTAGTCCCTGCTATATGAAGGCAAATTGCTTCTAATTTTTTTTAACTGATGGAGAAAAGGTAAAAAATCCATTGGCTTGGTCAACACAGCTAGGGATCTAGTGGCTATGTTGATTTGTTCCAGTAAATATACCATATCTGGAATTTCAGCTGCAAGTGACATCACCATCTGGCTAAGTGTGTGATGATCTACTGTCATCTTCCACAACCCATCTGGCTTTTTGCACTGGCCAAATGGGGATGCATTAGGAAACACCACCCCTGCATCTTTCAGGTCTTTGATGGTGGCACTAATCTCTGCAATTCCAGGGATATGATGTTGCTGATAGTTTACTATCTTGGTGGGGGTTGCAATTATAGGGGCTTCCTAGCTATACATAAGGCCCATTCTGACAGGCAGACCAAAGTGGCATTTCAGACAACTGAGAATTAGCATCACTCAGGGACAGTCTCTAACAACCTCTGGAAGATGTGGGTAGTTTCTTTTCTATAGTGCTCAGTCACCCTAGTAGATGGCTACAGGTCCCTCTGGAGGAAACCTGGAGGAGATTCACAGAACACACCCATGGCCACACTACAGGGTCCCTCCCCACAAAGGCCTGATCTATCCCTCAGCCCAGGAGCTTGGGATATGTGGAGTA
>NW_007734548.1:31390-32873 GCF_000696425.1 Galeopterus variegatus | reverse complement strand
GGGTAGTTTCTTTTCTATAGTGCTCAGTCACCCTAGTAGATGGCTACAGGTCCCTCTGGAGGAAACCTGGAGGAGATTCACAGAACACACCCATGGCCACACTACAGGGTCCCTCCCCACAAAGGCCTGATCTATCCCTCAGCCCAGGAGCTTGGGATATGTGGAGTAGCTTAGGTCTGGGACCTGAAAAAGAGGCTATAAATTCCCAAGTCAGATTTCTGCCCCTCCCTCAGCTGCCCCCAAGATCCAGGATTTTCCTGCCTGTACATATCAAGTAGCTTTTTAGTAGACTGCCTATCTAGTTCACATCTGGAGATCCAGTGATTAATTAGCTATTGCCACAGATCCATGCAGGCCAAAACCCTTTGTTTACCACTTCATCTCTGTGCTTATTGTGATAATTGTGCCTACCTGGTCTGTGATATTTAAGCACTGCCACCTGGCCTCTGCTACTTCAGAATCCCACTATATCCACTGTGAACAGAGAACCTAACTCCATAATCTCTCACTATTGCCGTCAGCCTGGAGAGTATAACCAATGCAAAACTCCTCGAGGATGATGGTACCACTCTCCTCAAAGTACTGTACATCTTAATGCCGTGGCGAAGGGAGTGTCTTCCAGGCTGTCCTAGGGGATGTGGTTGGTGGGGAAGGGAGGCTAAGCAGGTTGTACACAACAGATCCATTCTAAGTCTTTATACTTTTTATNGGGAAGGGAGGCTAAGCAGGTTGTACACAACAGATCCATTCTAAGTCTTTATACTTTTTATGTATGCCAAGGGGTTTTCCATATACCTGAATCTTTGGACCCTTTACATATGCCAGGAGACATAACCATAGACCACTCTTAATCCTGCTCCTAACATTTATGGAGATGTGGAAAAAGGTACAAATGGAGTACCACATACATTATGTCTAAATATTTAAAATATGAAAATATTTGTAAATCGAGATTTTTAAAAAACAAAATAAGTTTTGTCCTCCTACCTTGAAAAATATGACAATCTAGTTCACATTTAGGATTATCTGAGAACCATTGAAATCCCACTTCTGGAGCATGAGGGCACTGCTCTGTGCTCCTGGGAGAGGAGCAGGCCTAAGGACAGTATTGGCCACTATCAAGTTCAGGCTGCATTTAGATAATCTAGAAGACTACAGATGTCACTCCCCAGTGCTTTAGCCACCACATTAAGTCCTGAATCTTGGGTGAGTGCATTGAAGTCAATGAACTTGGTTGTTTCCAGGGATGTGTTAGGACCAGTGGACCTCAGTGTCATGTGCCCATTGTCATGCCTCATTCACCATAGAATGGGTACTTTAGTCCAAGGTAATGTCACAAAGCATCCCCTGTTTGTAGAGCAGGCATTCTGTAAGCCCTGAGTTGGTAATGCTGGCAAAGTTACTGTGGACAGGAAAGAAAAGCCCATATTCAGAGAAGGTGCCAATCCCAGGAAGAATGAATCGCTGTCCCTGCTGTTTTTTT
>NW_007734548.1:29413-30644 GCF_000696425.1 Galeopterus variegatus | reverse complement strand
CCCATATTCAGAGAAGGTGCCAATCCCAGGAAGAATGAATCGCTGTCCCTGCTGTTTTTTTTAAAGATGACCGGTAAGGGGATCTTAACCCTTGGCTTGGTCTTGTCAGCACCATGCTCAGCCAGTGAGGGAACCAGCCATCCCTATATGGGATCCGAACCCATAGCCTTGGTGTTATCAGCACCACACTCTCCCAAGTGAGCCATGGGCCAGCCCTCACTGTCCCCTGCTTGATGAAGGGATTTGATATAATTAGCTGGCTGCTCTATCCAAGAGATGGTACTCTATTGATGGCTCAGGTTTAGTCTATGTTGCTGTACAATCAGGTAGTCAGCAGTGGCTAGATCAGCCGTGGTGAGAGGGAGCTTATGCTGTTGTGCTAACAAATGGCCTCACCCCTGCCACCCTAACCCTAACCCTACTCCATTCATTTTGCAAGCACTGAGATAGCCGAAGACAGAGGCTGGCTGACATCGCCAGATGGATTATCCTATTCACTGGGGTTTTCAGTACCTCCTCTGAAATGGATACCCTCAGATAGTCATTAATTAAGAGACAAAGTTCTCCACACTTATGCCCACCTTTCCCATCTCTATGTCTCTTTCTCAGATCTCCTAGTCTCTTCTCTTGATCCTTTCAGGCCATTTGTCATTACCCACGAGCCCATGTATATCCTCACTTTAAGTCATTACTCCCTCCACACAAAATTGATGATTAAGTGTATTTCTCAAAGCTTCACCCACTGAGAGGATTCCACCCCCCACCACCACCCCACACCATATTTTAGGAACATTCCTGAAAGGAGATGTACTGCGGCAGTAGTCCTTATTGGCTTATACCAACATACCAAGCTGACCCATCCATGAATTAGACCCAGGCATTTTCTTCCTCCTTTATCTGGTCATTAGGAACTTTTACAAAGTTTGAACCAAGGTCTTGATGCAACAGATGTGGGTGTCTTGGAGTCTGGGGTCACCTGTTTATGTAGCTTACTTATGCCTTCTGTGCCTGCTTAGGTCTAATTCTGGATACGCCATTTCCAGCATGCAATGGATTGCTGCTGAATCTGTCCAATCTTTTGATGTGGTGGATCTCACAATATCCATCTCATCATGGGAAACTCCAGTTTTATAGTCACTTGATGTTCCACGATTAGGTGCCCAGTCTCTACTAAGATCCACTTCAGGACCTCCTTTTCAAACAGAAAGTTGTTCTGTGCTGTAGAAGGCCC